>NC_136673.1:11009435-11119130 GCF_903797595.1 Erithacus rubecula | reverse complement strand
AATGCACTTATTTCAGGCTTGGAGAAGATTTCAGCTAAAATAGTTCAGCTATTTCCAAAATAGGACACGGGGAAAAAACACACCGAGTTGCCCACATGATATAAATGTGAGGGTCCTCTTCTCCACCCTCTCCCAGTGTTCTCCAAGTCTTTTAAAACAATGATTAGGGATTTATTCACCACCTCCATGGCAAGTGCAGCACGAGGCTGGCAGAGCTGTGGGATAGAGCAGCCAGCACAAGGGTTTGATGTTCCACCAAGGGAAAAAAAAGGAGAGAACAGCAGGGAAAAAAAAATAAAAAATATCCTTGCTGTGAGGAAAACCTTGCTGTTCAATGGAAATCCTCCCCAGGGAGCTGGTGGGATAAAAGAACTCTGGAGAGTGCACAGTAATGACCTGAACTGTCACACCAGGCTCTGACTCCTGGCTCTGGGCTGCTTTGCTTCCAGCAGGAACAGAGGAACTGGTCCAGGCTCACAATCCCCACAGCTCAGTGTCTGCTGAAGGGAATATTTTCAGCTTCTCAGATCACCAATTCAGTCACCACTGAAGAATTTGAGATAACCACCCTACAGGGAATGATTAGTCCTAATTGTTGGCAATTAGAATAGAGTTACAGCTCACTTCATGAAGTGTTTGGATATTAATCCTTAGGATGTTTTCACAGGGAAAAACGTGAATAAATTCAGAGGTGAACTGGAAATTCTGGGACATGTTCTGCCTTCAGTTCTTCCACTCTTTGGAAAAAAAAATTCATGCACATTTTCTGTCAGAATTTGGATGCTCTGCATATAAATATCTATTTCCAGACTTGAAGAGTCTTTATGAGCAGCAGAAAATGTCAACCTGAGCAAAACAGGCACAGTAGCAACGGCAGTGTGGATGTGGCACTTGGGGACATGGGCTGGTGGTGGCCCTGGCAGGGCTGGGGTAAAGGTTGTACTCAGTGATCATAAAGGTCTCTCCCAGCCTAAAAAATTCCACAATTCCACACTTGTGGTGACACACAAAGATGGCTGACAAACCTACAGAATGTTTTTATTTCAGCTGTGGAAAGGGACTGCAATTTCAGAAAATGCACGAGAAGCCAGATCTTAACTCCTGCTTTTGCTGAGTGCAACAGGGGCTTGGAATTGTTCAAATTGTAACAAATGGTTAAAGCTCAGGAACAATCACAGCCATAAAAGCCCAGGTTCTGCAGATGAAAATCAATGTTAACATTTTCCCAGCCAAGACTCAACAGGACTAAAGAGGAGTGAGTGGAGCAGTTATTACTTAGCTGATTTCCAGGGCTCTGTGATTATCCAAGAGGGAGTTAGTGATACAGGCTATTGTAAATTTACCACCAGGCCTCCCAGTGCTGGGTCTGTTCAAACATATAATGGAGACAGCTGATGTTTACCAGCTCTGCTCAGGAAAAGAGCTGGGGTTTAAATGCTCAGTAAGGATAAAAGGATGTGACTTGGTTCATTTAAGTGTTGCTGTCACTGCCTGGCCACAATTGCTTTGCAATGCCCCATTTTCATTAACATTTCTAGCACCACACAAGTGATTCTTCATTCACACAAAAATCAGCAGAACCTTTTTGGTTTGTTTTCTTCACTCAAGCAGGAGAAAGAGGTTTCCTAAAGAGCAATGGGCATTTCTTTAAAGGCAAAAAACATGTATGTTTTTAATAAATTTATGTTTATTAAGTAGGATCAGCCAAAACTTACAGGCACTCTGTGGCTTAGGCTGGAGCAGGAGAAGAGCAGGGAACCCAGCAGCACCAGCAGGCTGACCCTGGCTGTGGTGGAGAGGAGCCCAGGCATTGCCACCAGCCTGAAAAGCAAAGCAGAACAACCCAACAGTACTTTTCTATCCATTTTCACAGGTTTCAGGACTCTTTGCACAACACTTTGCCACTTTGCAGGATGGGCTCAGGGGTGTGACACGGCAGGCACAACACCTCGAGATGTGACACGGGCTGGTGGGGGACAGCCAGGCTCACTGCTAATGGGCTTTGTGACAGGTAATGCCAAGCACCTGATTCTGACCCCACAGGGGATAATATCTCTCCTGGAAAATATGAGGAGACCTGCAAGACTTGTTTAAAATCACCGTGTCGGTGCCATGGATGACAACTAGAGGGGAAAATAAGAAGCAGTGGAATCCCGTGAAGGCTTTTTCTGCCTGTGCCTCGTTCTGAACGTTAATTCAAATTAAACAAAACTACCAGCTGGCCAAGGATCAGGGGTTTACCTAATCCATATGTAGGTTTTTCTTGAGGAAAACAACATTTTGCAGAGGTCAGCAAGGTCTCCTTGGTGGTTCCTACAGCACAAGGCTTTCCCTGCTGCTCAGAGGAAAGCTGTGGGGCCAGGAGCTGGGAGCAGAGGCATGGCACAGAGCCACCCTGACCTGCTGGACCAAAGAGGGGTCACACAAAGGGCTCTGCTGCCGTGGGTGCCCACCCTGGGTGTGTGACCAGGCACACATGTGCCCCCAGTGCCACACGAGGTTTGGGATCCACCTACAGCCCCCAGCTCGCTGCTGGGCTCAGGAGAGCAGAGCCTGCCAGCACACAGGCTGCACAAGTGTTTCCTTTGATTGGCTCTAAATTTACACTGCTGCTAAATTAAACTAAATGAGGTCTTTTGAAAGAAGATGGGACTGATTAGTTCCGTTCAAACACTCCTTCATTACTCATCCCTCCATCAAGTCTGCTCCTACTCCTATCCAGGTTTTGAAGAATTTCCTCCCCTACACACAGTCCGAAATATCTTGCCTTGCTGTCCATCAGAGAGCAGAGCTTTCCCTCCTTGAAGCAACCACTCTGTGCCACAAAGCAGAAAACCTGCTCACAGCAGCTCCTGCCACCACGGAGCCTCTGTTCCCAGAAGCCTTCAGGGACATGGAGGGAAGCCTCCCCTACTTCCACCCTTTCACTGGTGCCTTGTCTCTCCACTCCATTTTGTTATTTCTTCCTCTCCCTGCTTGGTTTTTGCTAGAAAAATAAAAAGGAACCCACCACATCCCCCTGGGCAGGATGGACAGGAGAGGGACAGAACAGGGAGCAGAGGTAACAGCACATCTGATATACATCTGTATCTTCCAAAAAACTCCTGAGCCAGGGCCTTCCTGAACAGCCTACCTCTGAGCCACCTCCACCACATGAATGGATTTTTTCCATTAATTGGTTTTGGAACAGATCTGGGATTCTGCCACCCACAGTATCCCTGAGCAGTGAGTTCCCCTGCTCAACTCACACAGTGTAGGAAAGCATCACCTCCCCTTTCCTCCTTCAGCGTCTCCTTGTTTCTAAAGGGTCAAAGAACCACCCCAAGGACCCACAGGCCCTTATTAAACCACAGCTGGAGTAGAAGAAAAGCTCCCTATTTTTAAAAGCCAACCTGTGGCCAAAGCCTCCATCTCTCTCCTGGGACATGGCCAAGCAAAACCAGGCTATAACCAACACCCAGAGCACAGTGCACAGCTCAGACTCCTCTGCTCCCAGATCTTCATCTTCACATCCTTCTGGACAGTGCCACAGACATGACCTCAGTGCAGTGACCACAACACACAGTTCCCTCTCATCTCAGAACAAACTGCTGCTTTTTACACAGGGAACAGGTTTTCAGGTTTGGTCGAGTGGGTTTTTTTTCAGTTATAAAACAAGCAGCAAAACTGGAATAATGAAAAATAGATGTATCCCTCAAACTTTATCTGCAAGCCTGGAAATAAAAAGAAAAGAAAAAAAAGAAAAAGAAATTCAACAAAGCAGTGGATGAAAGCAAACGCACACTCCCAATAAAAATAGAGCTCACGTGTAAGAGGAGGCTGGTAGCAAATGACAGCACAGCCTCTTTCAAGCCTCCAGCCTCCTGCCTGCCTGGCAGATGACATCTGCACAACAATTAGCACTTTTCCTCGGTCCCAGGTAGGCAGGAGGAGCCAACATGTGCAGCAGGGGCCCTGGAGCTCCTGGAGAGCACAGAATGACATCTCACAGCCAGCACACAGAGGGCAGCGGAGGATTTCCACACGGAATTTCTGGACACAATGGATTTTCAGAAATAAAACCTTGCAGCCTGCAAAGCAGAAAGGGTGCTCCTGGTGACCCCACCTGCACAGGGAATTTTGCTTGGATTTGAGGGTATCTTTGGGGGCAGCACCCACATACAGCAGCAAAACCGTAGATTGGGAAAGGCACAGATTCCCCTTGCACAGAGACAAAGGGCTGATTTTTTCCTTCATAATATTTTTTTTGCCAAACAAAATGAGACACTAGGGAAAGAGCAAAGGGTCGGGCTCTGAGAAGTCCCCACTGCTGGCAGTAACCCTCCTGTCAGAGGAGGAGATGTTGCTGGCTGGGAGGTTCTGCTCCACAGCTCCTGAAATCCTGGTTGGAAACAGCCCAGAGTTGTGCTCCCCATTAGCAGGGACATTTCCAGTGATGGCAGAGCTGAGCACCAGGGAGCTGCACAGTCACAGGTGACAGCTCAGAGGGAGCCAGAGAGAGCAGCACATTTCATGAATGCCTCCTGCTGCTGGCAGGGCTCTGTGCTTTCATGTCCCGGCACTGAGCCCACGCTGCCTGTCCTGTGCCACTCCAGCACATCCTCTGGAGCCTCATCTGAATTCTGAGCTGCTGCTCCAGGACAGCACACAGACATCCCAGGGCTCCTCAGCTCAGCATCAGCCTCTGGCTTTGCAGCCAGCTGGAAACAGAATGACTGAATCACTGAGGTTGGAAGAGAGTCCAAGCTGTGCCTGATCCCCACCTTGTCCCTAGCCCAGAGCACTCAGTGCCACTTCCAGGAATTCCATGGACACCTCCAGGATGGGGGCAGTTCCAACCCCTGAGCTCCCTTTCCATGGGGAAATTCCTGCTCTGCCCACCCTGACCCTCTTGTGAGCCATTTTCTCTTGTCTTGTCCCCTGTTCCCTGGGAGCAGAGCCTGACTCCTGGCTCTATCCTCCTGGAGAAGTCCCCCCTGAACCTCCTTTTCTCCAGGCTGAGCCTTCTCCCAGCTGCTCCTGACAGCACTGACTCTCCAGCCCCTTCCCAGCTCCTTCCCTGGACATGCTCCAGCCCCTCCATGACTTCCTTGCCATGAGAGCTCAGAACTGGACACAGGATTGGAGGTCCCTCAGCAGTGCCAGCACAGGGACAGTCCTGTCACTGTCCTGGTCCTGCTGCCACCCCAGTGCTGATACAAAAATACCAATTATCTCTAAGAATAAACAACAATAAGCTTGTTTTCATCTAGCCATGACCTGAGGGAGCAGGATCAGCATTGCAGCCTTGCTAAACTACCTTTAATTCAAAAGATGAATTAATTCAGGCCAGGTTTCCATGCAGCCACCCCTCACTGAGATGGCAATGGGAGCACCAGCAGCACAGCATGAGGGCAGGGCAGGGATGGGAACCCTCGAGGGGCACAGCCCTGGCACCTCCAGCTGATCCATGGCCCAAACCATGGCATCACCCACAGCCTCTGCGGCTGAAGGGGAAGTTTCCTGGGCAACAGCAGCTCAGGGAGTGATCTCCAGCCAGCTGTGCACAGGGCTGAGGGATTGCAGAGGCTCTCAGGACCATCACAGTGAGCTGAGATCCCCTTCACACTCAATGTCCTTCTGATGGTGGCATCCAGGGTGACAGGCTGAGTGAGTGATGCGCAGTGCCACGGAGAAAGAGAAGGAAATTTAGCTGGCCTGACCTGCAACTTCCCTCCTCTGAGCAAGAGGGTGCCCAGGTCTGTGAGGAGCACTCCTGTTTGCTGGTGTGCTGCAGACACCTTGGGAGACCCTGTCAGCTGTCCCTGCCCCATGGCTGTACAGCTGCACCAACAGCAGAAAGGAGGTTTGGAGCTGAAATCCAGCCTTGCCTAGGAGAAACAGCTAGTGGGCAAAGAGAGGATAATTGGGAGGCCACAGATCAATGTCCTTGCCCAGTCCCTAACTGGGTCTGCTCAGTCCTGTGCTTTCAAGCAGGACAACCTGCACACATCACCTGAGGTCAATGCCTAGGATGATCTCAGCAGCTCTGCTCCTCCAGGTGATGCTTTAAGTTTTAGCTTCCATATTTCCCAGATTCTGTACTGCTTTAGTGTGTAACTCTGAATTAGGATGTAACTCTGAACTTCATAAAGTGCCAGCAAGTTCTTCTCCCAGCTCAGTCACACAGAACAATCCTTTTCCAACCCCAGAACCAAGGACACCACTACAGCTTCAGCCACAAAAAGTGAAAAAAACAGCAAATTGAGGAGAGCAATGTGTGAGGATGGGACTGCAGAAGCTGTAGCTGGAATTGGACAATGAATCCCAAGATGGAAATGGACCCAAACATAAAAGTGTGAAAACTCATGACCTGGGGTCCATCTTGGGTCCATCCTGAGTGTAACCACAGCCAGGTCTTGCACTGCCCAAGATAAATCCTTTGAAGGGCATTTAATAAATCCTTATTTTATTCCTTTAACTCTGCCCAGCCTCTGTTCCAGAGAGCCTCTCAAGGCATCATTTTCCTGTCCTCAGGAAAGCACCCCATGGGTATCCCCAGCCCTACACAGGAGCCCACTACAGTGAGAGCCCCAAGCCCTGCCAGAGGGTCCCACCTGGGCACCAGGCCCCAGCCAGGTAAGGCAGCTCAAGGAGTTTTTGTTGTTTGCAAGCACCCTTCCACCTCCAGGATATCAGTGGAGAGGGTTCAGCTGCCATACAGATCATTCCATTCATGTCTCTTATGAAATGGCTTTTAGAAAAACATTTATTCTTCTCGCTTGCTCCTCACCATTTACTCCTACTAGGACCCTGCTCTGGCATGTTAAAACACTCCCACCCAAAGGGAAAAGTTGTGGGCACACCTTGCTGCCTACAGAGAGCCCACACAGTGAGGAAGACAGGCTTTGAGGTGTCCAGGAATAAACTGGGCTGGCTGCAGGAATTGCAGGAATAAACGGGGCAGAAGCTCCTGCAGAAGCAGCCCTGTTCCAAACTGAAACCAGCCCACAGGAGGGAATTGTGACAGGGCACAGGGTGGAGGGACAGGATAACCATGGCACAAACACGTGTTTACAGAGCTTGGCATCCACCAAACACCCATGCAACCTTTGTAACTGCTGCTAACAAATAATAATAATAAATATTAATAACCCCTGCAGGCTACCTGTGCAGCCATCAGCTCACATCAGCCCCTGGAGCTGCAGCTTGGCCATGACACCACCCAGGTGGCAGGAGCAGGACAGGGATGATCCAGCAGCAGGAGAGAGCCCAGCAGCACCAGGGCACAGCTCCTGGCACCAGCAGCTTCAGCAGCACTGCCACAGCTCCCCCAAGAGCAGAGGAGTTGTGTCCATCACTTGCACAAAGCCAGAATCTCTCCCTCTACCCGGCCATAGCAACCCTGACCATGCTCTTATACTGAGAATCATTCAGTCTATCATTTAAATTGACTTAATTAATTCCTTCAGCAGGCTGCATTCCCACAGAATGCTGCTCTCCAGAGGGCAGGAGCACAGCTTTGTGCCTGGGTGGTTGGAAGGCTGAGCAGGGCTGCCCTCGTTAGCAGCCCCGGCACAAGGGGCCATGCTCATTAGTGCTGCTGGCACAAGGGGCCACGCTCCAGCAGGGCTCAGCACGGCCCCAATTCCACCAGCTGCCTCCCCAGCATCCCTCTCACCCTCCATGAGACAGCACAGGGTGGGGGATCTTCTCTGCCAGCACAGTGTGCAGAAGCAGAGTGTGCCTTGGAGATCAGAGGCTGAATTTATCATTTATTATTTATAAGCAGCACATCTATCTGAATTTCTGGCAGCTGCTCTCAAAGGGCTCTGCTCTGCCTGCACACCACATGACACTCCTGCTCCTCAGAGCTCTGGGGTTGGCAGGGACCTCTGAGCCCACACCAGAGTGCTGGTGCTGATTTAAACCCATTTAGGGCTTTAGGAGTTGCCTGGAAATGAGATAGGTGCAGAGACCCTCAGGACAAACATCTTGGTAAAAGCTGTCACAGTGCCTGACCTTAAACTGCTTCCCCCTTCCTCCTCACCTCCCCACCACCCCAAATCCTGCCCATACCTATTCCCTTCTCCCACTTCTGGCTGCCATTTCCCATGCACAGCACATACAATAAGTGATGTTTTCTGCCCCCACTCAGATCTGTCCTTTCCAGCAGCTCCTATTTGCAAGGTGACACTTTGCCTCACACTATCCCAGGAGTCTGCCAGCATTCCATGTGTTTTTATCCCCTCTGCTTTCCCAAGCCTGGAGAATCTAACAGGCAAGAAAGCACAGGCTGCACTAACAAGGTCCCAGAGAGCCCTGATGTCCCACTGCAGCTGGGCCCAGGAACTGCCAAAGATTTAACTGGCTTATTCCCAGCCTCTCTGGAAACAGCTTTTTGTATTTTCCAAGTTCCTGCTGTTCACCCGTGGCACTCACAGGGAATAACAACCTCCTTCCCCTGTCAGATGCTGGCTTCCCTGTAAAGAAACTCAATTAAGAGGTTAAGAAACCATGCAAAATTCCTGCTCAGTGTTACAGAAATCCAGCAGAGATGGATCCAGCACACGAGTCCCACAGCAGCACTCACACCACTCTGCCTGCTCAGTAAAACCATCCCTCCCTGTGGCTGCATCTCCCAGCCCCAGCTCAGCCTGGAGGTTTCCCATGGGGATACCCAAGCCAAGGAACCCCTGCACTCCCTGCAGAGCACCTGGCACAGATGTACCCCAACAGTGGGCACACAAAGGGCTCCTCCAGCTGCCCAGCTGATCCACCAGGAGCCATGAGCTGTGAGCTTTATGAAAAATGCATTTTCTCACCTCTCCACAGAGCACCAGGTGGTGGTAACAGCTCTGAGTCCCTGTGACAACCCAGGGACAGGGAGCAGCAGGGAGCAGGATGGCACACGGGCAGCAAAGGTGGGGCTCTGGACATGTGGTCAGGAATAACAGGGCATAGCAGCTGGTGGATTGATTGCATGGGCTGGTGGATGTCCAGCCCTGGCTTAGCTCCCACATGCTTCCAGTCTTGTGGCAAGCTCCCAGTTGAAAAGGCAGAGAGGCCACTAGGATGCACCTTGTGGGTAAAACCCAGTAAAGAGCTGCCAAATCCTGGAATAAAGCCCTAGCAAGCCAATCTCAAATATCCCCTGAAGGGGAATAAGGAGCTTTCTGGGGATGAACACAACCTGCTGCCACACAGGTTCCCTCAGGACCAGTCCTGGCTTTGTCCCCAGTCCCTGCATCAATCCAGACACATCAATGCCCATGCTGGGGCTCAGCTGCTCCACTCCCAACACAGACACCACAGTTACAACCAAGGCTGCTCCCACTGAGGTCAGCAGCAACATCTTCCTGTGCTTGGATGAAAGGCTTGATGCAAGTTTGGTTTTTTTACCTCCCTGCACTGGTCCTTTCTCAGTGGTTGCAAAGGATGACTTGGTTAAGCAATTAAATAAGCCCTGGGACAGGAATGAGCACAAAGGGAGAGCTGAGAGACTGCCAGTCCCATCATCCAGAAGTGACTCTTGGGTGGTTGCCATTCCTCTATCCAGGCATTTTCCACCAAGACTGAAAAGCAACTCCTGCTCCCCAAGCATCAAAGCTTCTCTAGGACAAAGCCAAAGCAGAACAGCCAGCCACTGCAGGCAGCATTTCTTCAGCAGGGCTTTTCCTAAGGAAATTTAAATTAAAACCAGCCCCAAGGGCTGCAAATGAAAAAAAAAGAGAACATAATTCCTTCCCTCTCCTGTTCTTCATCTGCTACCCCTGCTTTGGGGAATGGTTTGTTGCCTTTTAGAGCTATTTTAGATGTTACTTGCAGCAATGTATGGAGAAAAACAGTTGAAATGTGATGGTGCAGCATTCTTTTTAATTAAACAATCCCTCAGGCACAACAGAATGGCTCCAGTCAAGCCCAGAACACTGCAGGTCTGTCTCCTCAAGGGGAGGTGCTGGCCCCACTCCTCCAGCAGAGCAGAAGGTCTCCCAGGCCCCTCTGCAGGTCTATTACCAGATGGCCCAGATCTTCTGCAGGCTTTGTGTCCTTCCTGCTGCCATCCTGGCTTTTTGCCTCATCAGCCTCTGCCAAGCAGAGCTTTGATCCCCCAGCCACTCCTGGATCAGGAACCTTCTTTCCTTGTGCTGCCCCAACACGAAGGACATGGAGCTGGAGCTCCCCAGCTTCAGAGGGGAGGCACTGATGTGGCACTGAGTGCCTGGATCCGAGATCCCTCTGGTCTCTTCAAACAGCAGCAGAGTCACAGCTTGTGATCCGTGCAAAAGAGCCTTTTCCTTGGGGAATGGAAGCCACGCCAGCGCTCATCTCCACCTTGTCATGGCAGAACAAACTGAGCAGTGCTTCAAAGAGCTCCTCAGCCTTAAATCCTGATAAAATGCTGGCTGAGTGGAGAACCTGTCTGTGAATGTCTCGTGAATCCCAGCAGAGGCTCTGAAAAAGCTTTCTATGAATGCCTGCACCACCACAGAGCCCCTCTCACAGGAACCCCCTACTGCCCCATAGACATCTGAACTGCTGTGTTATGGACACAGAACTGAAGAGGGAGGAAAGCTCCCAGCCCACAGGTCCCTCCATGACCAGACTCCCTGCTCCTCAGAGCTGTGGGCTCACTCAGGAGCAGTACTTTAGCTCCATCCCAGTGCCCCTCAACCACAGCACTCCAAAACCTGCGCTGGGGAAGGACAAGAACAGAGACGTGACCAGGACTGAGTGGGTTTCCTCCACAGTGATCCCTTCCAAGGGACAATCACTCTGTTTGTAACCTCAGTACCTTCAGTCAATGCACTGACTCTCTTCTGGAGCTCAGACCAACAGCAGGAGATCCAGACACTCAAAAGGAAAATCCTTTTTGGGAGACACCCTACAAAGAGCCATTTCATGGATTGGCATGTCTCAATAGCTGAGCAGCACTGGTCCACGGAGGGTTCTTCCTTTGACAGTCCTGGCTGTCACTGCACCTCCTGGCTCTGCAGACACCCAAAGACACAGAGACTTTCACTCTCCAGGTCCTGGTGTTTGCTGTAAGGTGATTGGCAAAGCCAAGAGCTCAAAATCTGCTGTCAGAGTGAGCAGCAGGCTGTTCCCACACACAGCTCTGATCCAAGCTGCACCTGCAGCACCTTCCCCTCTGCTGGGAGACACCAGAACATCCTGAGCAGCTGCCTGAGCATCCTGGCAGTGCCACAGCAGGTGAGGACGTGGCACATCCACCACAGCACTGCCAGACCATGTCTGTGAGTGCCTGAGCTTCTGCCAGGATGGCCACAGAACTCAGCTGTCTCCTCCTGCACACAGATTTCATCCCCAGCCATTCTCCATCCATCAGCTGCCAGCTAAATGAAGCTGCTCTGTGAATCCAGGCTGTTCCAGTGACTTCCAGTGACCACACACGTCACATGTCAAGACAAGTTTTGGCAGCGACCCCAGCGAGGGAGTGAGAAATCTCCACACACCCAGAGGCAGGCAGGGCAGTTCCTCACATGTCAAAGGGAGCAGCAGTGGGAACAGGCTGCATATGTTTTCTGAGGCAAGGACCCTGTCATTTATGGAACAAACGGTACATTTATTGTGCTATTCAGGAAGAAATAATAATTACACTGGCCTCCAGTCTCCAGCTCTTTTAAGTCTCTACTTAAAGAAAGAGCAAAAAAAAGACCAAAGCAAACAAGGCTTCCACAAACCCTCTGAACTGGCTTTTAGCTGCTGGACAAAAGCATGGCAGCAGGAACTGCTCTGCATTGTCTCCTTCCTGTTTCATAACAGCCCTGCAGGCACAGCACGGCAGGAGCAAAGCCCTGCTCGTGTGCTGCAGCTGCCCTGACCTCCCCACTGTGCTCCAGGTGTGCTCCAGGTGTGCCTGCCTGCCCTGGCACGTGCTTGTTCATCCCAGGCCAAGGAGCAGGGAGCCAGCCCAGGCACCTGTGATGCCATGATGATTTTTTGCCTTTTCTTTTATATATCTTTTATGTATTCTCAGTGGCCTTAACATGCATACTTGTAATTCCTTAAGTCTGATAATTTAGCATAAACCTGGCATTCTGTTAGGCCAGAAAACCAAACATCCTAAAGGCCTTGCAAGCTGGAAAGCCCTACGCTGTCCTGAGAAACCAAGGTCCTCTAAAATACATCCTGCAAACTAGAATTAAAATTAGGCCCATCTAGACAGGAATACTTGGAAACAGAAAGATATTATACTATTAATTCAAGCCTCTCATTGAGGTATCTTTGTTAAATATGCTAATTTGCAAGGTCTATCAATTGTATATGTGATTTACCATGTGTGTGCATTTTGGGGCATTCCACTTTGGTGAAGTGCTGCACCATAAAGATCCTTATTAAATACCCAGATAAAAACCCTTTATCCTCTAATGTGTCTGGCTCTTAATTTTAAAACCAAGGAAAAGGCATCACTTGGGCACCCCAGCAGCAACACCCACAGCTCCAGGGTGATCTCCCAGGAACACCCCCTGCAGCACACATCATTCTGTCTCATCAGGCACTCAGCCCTGCTTTGGTGGAGATTTACAGAGAGGTTTTTTTTCTCTTGGAAGCAATAATAGATGGACAGCAGGAAAGGGAAGAAATTAATGAACAAGTAATCATTCCCAAAGTTGCAAATAGGAGCGATTCCTCACTCTGAGACAACCCTGGAAAACAAGATTAAAATGCTTAGGGGACATATTCTGAAAACTGCAGGTAATAGAACAGATAAAATGTATTTACACTATCTCACAAGGGACATGTACTTTTTATTCTGCTGAGGAATGGAATATTCTGCTCCTCATTGCAGAGCTAAAAGGGTGTCCTAAAAAAAGGAACTTAACAAAGCGTTTTTAATGGCAGCTGGGGCTGGTTCCAGAACACAGGCTCTCCTCTGCCCACAGAACCACAACCAGCACCTGCAGACACACCCAGCACACAAACATCATTAATAATCCAGCAAACAGCACCATTATCAGCCAGCAGAAGGGAGGCTGGGGTGGCAGGGGGGCCAAAGCTACACTCCCTGTGCTGATGTTTGCCAAGAGGAGGAGGAGGAGGCACATCCTTCTGCCTTCCTCCCCATGGCAGCCCGCAGAGCCAGGGCTGCCAGCAAACAGCCTGTGCCTCCAGTAGCCTCCAGCAGAAACAATTTGTCATGTGTCAGATCAAATCAACTCTTCTGAGGCCACGGTGCTCCCTGAAGCAGACAGCTGCCAAACTCTAGAGCAGGAATCCAAGGAAAGAGAGTGTCCACTGTCAGCCCCCAGTGCTGGGGGAGCCCAGCACAGTTTTTGTGGTGAGACATCAGCAACCCCAGCCAGGCAGCCACCAGCAGCTCCTGCTAGGAGCAAGGATTTGGTGTTTCAATTATCACTCCATGTAGTCCAGAACCTGCACACTCATGCTGTGGCACAGCACCTCGCTGATGCCAGGGAGGCCTGAGGAAGGCTGGTATCTGTCAAGTGTCTGGAATGGCTGCAATGGATTATCACTTGTCTGAGCAAGGGCTTCTTCCCTCCCAGACAGCACATGCTCTCCTGCTACAAGAACTCCCTCAAACTGAACTACAGATTACTATTTTTTCCTTTTAAATAGTCCTAGAGGCTTTTTCTTTTTTTTTTTTTTTTTTTTTTGTTCACTCCCAAGCACCACTGCACTTTCCATGATTGGGTTTGTGCCCTTGCCTTGAGGCCCCTTGCAGATCCCGTTTGCTGCACAGTCCTGCAAGAACCACTGAAGCACAGGGCCTGGGCATGTCCCTGTCTGTGATCCTGCTGGGCACAACAAACCCCTAAAACTGCTGTGGGCTGTATATCATGCCAGCAGTACTGTGAGGATCCCAAATTGCTCACCTGCTCCTGCAAAGACCAGGCTCAAGCACTCCCTGGTCTGCACAGAGGGCACATCCCTCAGCCCAGGGCCCAGCTGCTGCTCCAGATGTTCCAGATGTGGGCTCCATCTCCACCTGAGCCCTGCCATAGCCAGGAAAGCCACTCCTTCTACAGATGAAGAATAATGGCCCCATAAAAGTGAGTCTGCAAGAGTTCCTGGCTGGACAGAGATTAGTTCATGGCAAAGAGAAAGGCAGAAGGTGCAAAGGAAGCACAGGAGAAGTTGGAGGTGTTGCTTCAAGTTACCAGAAAGCAACAGAACCTCATCACTGCCTATCAACAAAAAGAAGTGAACAAATGGGAAATGTGGCAGCCTAAACCAGGGAACAAGGGAAAAACAAGCAATCAGGCACAGGGCATTCCCCTGGCATTAGCAGGGCCAGTACAAACATCAGCTGTGTGGGGCTTTTCCAGTTCATTTAAAGAGTCAGGCACCACTCATCTGGTGCCTGATGACAAGCTATATTTAGACCCCTTTTATCTGTACCAGGACTCCTCTCCAGCCACAGGGACTGGCTCCTGGACCATCCATTGTTCCAGGAGCCTCTCACCCAGCTCAGAACACAAGACTCAGCCAGCCCAGGCACCAGGAGAGCTGTGAAGGACTCCTAGCACTGCTCCAGCAAGGAGCAAACCCAGGCTGTGCCTGGAACACGGGCAGTGTTACACAGAGATCCTGGCAAGGAGGAGGAGGGTACAGACTCCAGTCTGTCATGTACAGAGATGCTTTCCAGGCACTTACAGCTGCACAGACATCAGCAGCCAGGCTCCCACAGAATCCAGCCTTTGCATGCTCCAGTTTCCAGCCAGCACTCTCTGCACTGTGATCCAGCCCAGCTCAGTGGTGGCAAGCAGAGCCAGCTCCAGGCACAGCCCTTGCCCTCAGCCTTTGAAGGCAGGTTAAGCAGAGAAGGCTTTAGGTATCAACCCAGGACATGGCTTGAACTCACATCTCTGAATGGAGACTCTTCCTCTGAAAAATTAATGCTTTTTTTCAGCTCTCTGCCTTTGAGAGAATCAAAGTGCAGTGGGAGTCACACTCACATCAGGTTCCTCAGCAAACTCTGGTTCTGTTCCTGAACAGTGGTCAATTCTCCAGACACCTGCAGGAAACCAAACCTGCCTCAGCCACCCCATCTCAGCCTGCTCCTCAAATCTGAACAAAGGAGCCCATTCACAGCAGCACTGACAAATTTCTTTACCCAGGAACAGGTGTCCAAGTGCCATGCTGTGAGTAAGAGGATGGTTCCCAGAAGCCTCCTATTGACATGGAACACTTCCCCACACACTCTGTACTTGATTACCCCACGCTTGCTGGGAGAAAAGGAACAAAATGCACTGCAGAGCCACTTGCTAATTCCTGACTGGAGTACAAGCATGGCAGAAACACCATTTTCCCCTCCCTTTCCAAGGCTGACATGTGCCATGTCCAGTTGCCAGAGACAGACACCTCACACCCAGCCCTTCTGTTCTGCCACCCTGAGGAGGGCCCATGTGGAGGAGCCATCACACACTGGGTACCAACACAGCATTCAAAACTATGTCCAGAACTTGCTGAAGCACTTGGATCACCCACGGCTCCTGCTGGAAGTTTTCCACAGTGTAACAGTTTATTCTGTGGGCAGGAAGAGAGCAAGAAAATTAATTAAGGCAAAGTCAGAAGCAAATACTCCTCCTGAAGTGAGTTAACTACACTAAAGCAGAGTTGTGAGCAGGCCAAGTCCATTTTAAGGGCTATACATTTTCTCTTCCACAGTCTTGAAAAGGAAAATGAAGAGACTTTGTTCTGTATGCATATTGTCCACCATTTGTTATTGTCTGTCTATTGATGCTTACTTGAAAAACAAAATTTAATTAAACCCCACAGTACTGCATAGCCTGCCTTTGAAATATGCCTGCATTAGTGGATCATTACAGTAAATGAAATACAGCTTCATATTGGATTTTTCAAATAATGGCCTAAAACTGTTACAAATTAAATAATACTCCTGCAGAGGGAAATTAAGAGACAGCGTTTTTAGCAAGGGCAAAGAGATGTTTACAGATGAAGTCTGAAATGAGACATGGAGGCAATGAGGCAGAGAGGTGCCACAGGGCTCCTCCAGACCTGGTTGGGAGGGTTCTGTGTAGAAATTAGACAAGGAAAGAGTGTGCCATGGCCAGGCACATGGAAAGGGCAGTGTCCCCAATGTCCCAAGAATGCCAGCATGACCAGAGTTTTGGGGTGTGCTGGCACAACCTAGAGACAGGTGTTTGTGCATGGGGGAGAGCTCACTGCAGCCTTTGCATGTCCTTTGCAAACCTGGCCAAAGCAGCAGCAGCCATGGAAGTGAAGCCTCGTAACCACTGGAAGCACTGAAAGCCTGGACACCCAGTGGCCAAGGAAAGGGATGCAGGAAGGTGCTGTTATGACAGGATGAGAAACAGGAAAAAGGAGAAAAGCAACAGGAGCTTTGTTATCTCGGGGTAAGTAAAAGCACAAGTGGGTCAGTGAGTCAGAGTTGGGCACAACAGCAATGCCTGATGTGGAGCACAGCAAAGTAAGTGAATATTGCATGAGCCTCACAGCTCTGGCTCCAAGAGATCTTCTCCTTAATAGCACCTGGGCTGATGCCAAGTGCTCTTTGACGATTTATTTACTCCAAGAAATCATTTTCCCTAAATAGGAGGAGCCCGTTAGTGCATCCTCCTTCACGTGAGCCTGGAGAAGGCTGAACCTGCAGCTCCTGGGGCCTCATCTCCATGGTGATGCACCAACACACACACACACTACTCCTGCAAGAAGGCAAACTTCCCCAAAGGAGAGGCTGAACATCCCCAAGGGAAAGGCAGAACCTCCCCAAAGCAGAGGCTGAACATCCCCAAGGGAGAGGCTGAACATCCCCAAGGGAGAGGCAGAGCTGTCTCCTGACAGCCCTGGCACAAAGTCTGCTGCAGGTGTTGGCAGGCAGGGCTTTCCTGAGCAGCAGAGCACATCAGCCTAGGAGCAGCTGGAAACAAAGAAAACCTTGCAAGGGCACCTCTGGATCCATTTTATAGGAAAACAGCAGATTTCCAGCTGCTTCCCATGCCAGGAAGCAGCGACTGAGAGACAAGTTCCTGTAGTTCTCATCAGCTTGTGAATCAATTATTTATAGGAAGAAGGTTCAGCATAGAATCATGGAAAGCTGTCAACTTGCAGCCCACGCAGAGCTTGCTGCTCTGTGAACCAGGGACTCCTCACCCCTGCATGGCACAGGACTAAAATCAGCAGCTGTGGCACGAGGGGATCCATCACACCACAGCAACACGAGCACTGGGACCCCAAGGCACTAACAGCACACAGCAACAACCACAGGGATCCAGGCAATGCAGCCCAGGATGCTTCCTAAAGGAAAAATCTGGTGGTAAAAGGGCACTGGGAGTCATGTGAAAGAGCACTGGGAGTGATGTAACAGAGCTGGCACGTGGAGCAGTTGGGGAAGGAGACTCTGACAAGGCTCTGTGGGGCCAGACTATCGAAGGCAAAACAAGCACAGCACTCAGGCACCAGCCCATTGCTCTCCTACCCCCACACCAAAGCCTCTGTAGGGATCCACAACACCTAGCCCCTCATCTGCACACCCCCAAATCTCTCCCATCAGGAGATTCTGGCTCTGTGCTTCTCAGGCTGGGGCAAAGCCTCCCCTGACACTTAAGAGCAGCACAAGCATCTTGCACAGAGATTGCTGAGAGGGGGGAGCAATCTGTGCCACAAGCTCCAGGCAGTGGGAGCATGCCAAGAGCAGGGCAGGCAGAGGTTAAAAACGAGCAGGCTTCACACTCCCAGGCATTGCAGGAAAGGTGCTCATCCCCAGCTCTCCAGCACTCCTGAGAACACAGCCAGGATGAGCTCTGAGCATTTCAAACACACCAGAGTGCTACTCCTCGTTTGCTGGAGCAAATAAAGGGACTGGGATGTCCCAAAGGGAGGAGGGGGAGCAGCACAGGCACCCCTGGAAGTGCCCTGCTTCTGCAGTTCAAGGTTAAACACTTGCACTCATTCCTGAATCTGCCTCTCTCTAAAGCTGCACCAGGTAATTAGAATCATTATAACTATTATTAGACCATTATATTATTATAGCATTTTTGCTACACTTGACATCTGTTGGCTGATAGATTTAACTGGTACATAAGAAATAACTGTGCAGAGATTTCTTGCAAATGAGCAGCAACAGGGAAGACATTAAAGCATTCTGCATTCAAAAAGTTAATTTTATGGAAGTACGCTCAAAATAAAAATTCCAAAATTAAGTTAAACCTTTAAAACCTCTCATTCAAGGAATTATTTAGGCTTAAAGTAGGCAACCATTACAAGATCCTGACTTTATTTAGATCTCTAAAGGCATATATGTAGCTTGGTATCTCCTTCAGATGAACATATACATCTTCTTCCCATCTGCTCCAGAGATTTCTAAATCATCCTTCCATCTTCCTTTCCCTCTCTCTGCAGCAGGCACTTGAATTATTTGGGCAGAGTCTGACTGCACAGGGAACCAGTATAATCAGGGCTCTTACAACCTGCTGTCTGCAAATCCTATAGAATTATCAGCAAACACACATCTAGAATAAAATACAGCTTCCTGCAGCCCATGAAGCCCAAAGGGCTTTGCAAACTAGACTTGGGATGCAATTTATCCACCAGTGAGATTCAGCTGTAATCCAGAGTGGAACACAACCTTTCCATCCATATTTAACTACAGCACACAGGGCCCTGGACAGCAGCAAGGAAGAATCCAACAGAAGCCATAGGAATGTTTTAGGGAGACTGAGTTTTTCCCCTGGAACTGAAATTAGGTCAGGGCACCTGCAGAGTTGGACTCAGTGATGCTTGATGGTGCCTTCCAACTCAGAATATTCCATGATTCTGTGACTCTACCATCAGCCATGGACCAGTACAGGAGAACAAGGAGGGCCCAGAGTCTCCATGCTGTTGATGGTGCCCCTGAAGCACAGCTGGAGTGAACAGCTGGGTACCACAAGTTACCAGCCTGGGGAAGAGCAAGACATGAACACCACAGGGGAATCCTGTGTTGCCCTTAAATTTGGTTGGGCTCAAATTTCACCCCACAGTTACACCCATGTGCAAACACAAATGGAAAGCAGGTGGAGGACTTCCATTCTTAAACTTCAGGCAGCTGAGCCCAGCAGCTCAGTACTCACAGAACTCAGGGAAGGCAGAGCTGGTCCTGCTTGGGCAGTGAAATCTGTTTCAGCTCAAATAATTCCTCTTCCTGAAGCATCACTGAGGTGACAGCAGAGCCCTGGTGCAGTGAGGCATCCTGCAACCACTCCCACTGTGACACACACTAGTTAGGAATAAAAATGAGTGTCATTAATTTCTCCAGAGCAAGTAGTTTTATCTTGTCCAGAGGAGCAACCACACAAGGAACTTGGAATTGCTTGAGGAGAAAAATGTGTTTTTGCTACCTTTGTCACATGCAGACATGCTCAGCTCTCACTGAGGAGAGACTTATGGAGAAACAAAGGGGAGCAGGAGGTGCAGGACACAACTTCCCCCATGCACAGCCCACTGCTGTGGCAGCTCTGAGTGGGAAGCAGGCTGAGGATTGCCAGAGCTGTTTCAGTGCCAGCCCCAGCAAGAAGCCTCAGGTAAATGAAGTTCATGAAAGCTCTTAAATGACCTAAGTCTTCAGAAGGAGAGCACAATCCCCCACTACAGAGACCTGCCCATCACACCTCTGACCAGCACAGAGCAGCTTTTCTCTCTATCCATCTGATGCTTTCAAAAGCCAGAGGAGCTGGGGCTGGGTAAGCTCACCTTAATGAGGCCCAGTGCTCATTATTAACTAAGAAAAAAAAGACCAACCAAAGCAACTCCACCCCAAGCACCTGAGGGGTGGCATCAGCAATTCCCTGTCACCACAGGAGCAATCCCTGTGTATGGGCCCTGGGAGCTCAGCCCAAGTCTGCTTCTGTTCATCCTTTCCATTAATGGTTTGAACAACCAAAGAGAAGGCACTTTTATAAAACCTGAAAGGATGTCCAGGAGTTAAGAGCTGGAAGCACTCTGGAGGTCATGATCAGAATTGATAAACAGAAGAAAAGTTCCCAAAACACCCACAAATCAATAGAAAGAAAATCAAGGAAAACAATGCAAAGAAATGCACTTGGAAACAGCACAAACAGAGATCAAGCACACAAACAGTCCAGGGGAAAACTCTCCAGACAGAGGGAACCTGGGGAAAACTGGGGACCAAACTAAATGTGCCAGCACTGTGTAAGATCCAGAACATAAAATACCCAGTTCTGGGCTCTGTGCTGGGTGTCACCTCTGAGTCCCAGACTAACCAGAGGGTTTGGGCAGCCAGCAGAGCAGTCAGCAGTACAGAACATGCTGCCCCACAGCAGCTGGGGAGGGGTTTCTCCATCCCTGCTGCCTCCAGGGCTGGAACCAGCTCCCAGGTTTTAACAACCTGCCATGGGGCTCCCTGTTCTATGAAGGCAAGAGACAAACTGGCTGCTCAGTTTGCTGCACGGGCAAGTTAGATGAGCTCAGGCTCTCTGAGGACATTTCATCATCTTGGGATTCCATCAAGGCCCAGAGGGAGCTGGGTCCTGTCCAGATGTGCACCACCATCCACCACTGCCCAGCCTGGAGCTGAGGATCTCTCACCTGGCTCAGAACAGGACTATAGACAAGGAGGCTGTTCCAGCCCTGAATTTCATTTTGGCATCCTCCATCTGGCTATTCCTACAGCAGTGACAAAGGCAAATGAACTAATTCCCCTCCCCAAAATACAAGAGAGCTTCTCATCCTGCTGAGGGGCACCCACACAACCACAGACCCAGCACCACTGTGACCATTTCCATTATCCCTCACTAAGGAAGTCATCAGGCTCCATTTGCAGCTCAGAAGCCAGCAGGGAATAGGATGCTGCCCTGTGGAAAGCCATGGCTGCCCAGTTTTCCTCCTCTCCACCTATCCCACAGGGTTCCACCGACCTCTGCAACTCTCTGAAGCCCACAAGGGCCATCACCCAGCCCTGCCTACCCCAGACACCTCAATTTGAGTTGTTGAAAGCCACTGAAGCCATTGCCACAAGGTGTTACAAAGCAGGTGACACCAGAGCACAGCTGCACCAAGCCCAACCAGCAGCTTGGCAGAAATCCAGCAAGGGGGCCAAAGCTACAAATCTCATGCAAAAGCAGGGCCTAGCTCTCAGGAGCATTTGAGATTTCCCACAGACTAGGAGGGATTTGGGGTTTTGCTGAGCTGCCTCATGAACCGCAGCCAGAATGGATTTGACAAAGCCTCGGTGAGCAGGAGCCTTTTCCCTTGGCAGGGCTGCTTCCCAGAGATCCCCAGCCTTGTGTCACTTCCCACTGCAGGTGCTAAGAATATCTGCCTGTTCATAAAAAAAGTAGCAACCAGCTATTGAGAACGTATCAACAAAGCTCTCAACAAATCTTAATTAAAGCTGATTCACCTCCCTCACGAGCAGAGCGTGGTTTCTCAGAACGCTGACTGGAAGAGCTGAGGTGGGTTAGAAAAGCCATGGAGGGAGTCAGTAGCACAGAGGATTAGCACACAGAGAGGATGACTATTATCCCTAAATTTATCCCAATAATCCAACACCTCACAAATTCTCAAGGTATGGATGCTGCTTTCAACCCCACCTGTCAAGCAGAAGCAGACAGGTTTGGGGATGCTGGAGTTTACCATGTGTTTTATTGCTCAGGCTAAAGGAATTCTGATGTAAAAATGAAGGAGGTGGTGACAGTAGCACCAGTCCTGCTCTTGTGCTGCTTCAGGACACTGAAAGGACAAGACTGGTTTCAAAGGCTGTTCTGACAGTTCACCAGGAATTGTTTCCAGCTGATTTCTTCCAAAGAATTGTATTTGTATCCCTTCAATATACTAAGTACACGGTCACACAGACAGCAGCCTCCAGGAACTCACAACACTGCTCTCTCACCTCTGGTAGCTGGACTCCTACACTGTAGTTTCTGGGACAATATTTTGGATACTTCCACCATAGAAATGCCCTAGAGGCTGCTGGAAAACAAAGTGGACCAGACTGGATCATTTTAAGGCAGAAAAGAGAGAAAAAGAGACGTCCATCCCTTAACAATGCTACTGCCAGAGAACAAATGAATTCGAACAATCACAGAACACTGCGGCAGCACGCTCGGTAAATGACAGGGTGTGTCATCGTCTTGGAACATCCTCTGGAGACTTATCTGCACTTAAAAGGTTCCTGCTGGGCTGTGCACGGAGCAGCCTCTTGCACAGACAGCTCCACCACAGAAATGCCCCTGCAGATTATCCTCCTTTGGCAGGCAAACTGAGCAGCACCGGTGCAGGCAGCTCTGCCTCTGCACCGCACTAGGACTGGGTTAGTTCCAGCAGAAAAACACTGCAGAATAAGTAACTTGGCCCTAAGAAATTGTGTCTGCACAACTTGGTGTCGACTCTGACCCTGCTGAAGGTGGGCGGCATCAGAGCTCTGCCAAAGATCTCTCCTAATGCGAGTGTTAGCCAACCACTGCGCTTAAGCATTTTAAGGCAACATTCCAAAGTGTTTATATACAAAAGCCCCTTTGCTCAGCGTTCCCTTCCTAGCCTTGTGCAACGCATCGTTTTACCAGTTCTCCAGTCAGAGCACCATATGCAGCCTTGTACCGAAACAATTAAACCAGCTTTAAAATTCAGACCTCGTGTTACAGAGCACACTCATTTTAATATCCCAGAGTTACTCCAGCATGTTTTTATTCCACAGCAGCCTGGGCACACATCAGCCCAGAGGTCGCCCAGCCTCGTGCTGCAGGCAGGACCAAACTGCGCCCTTTGGAGGAAACTTACATGTAAATATTTATGTTTAAAACGCGTCGGTGTAAGGGATCCCTGTCCTATGCGAAGCACCCGTCACAGGCCCGCGTTTGCGGTCCCTGCTGCAACACTCCGGCAGGGACCGGTCCTGCCAGCCCTGTCCTAACGGCCCGGCCGCTCTGAGGGGAACCGGGCCTGCGGGCCGCCCCAGCCCGGCCAGGCCTCACCGCCGGCTCCGCTGGCACAGGGCAGCGCAGGGAAGACAGCGGCCGGTGCCCACAGGGCCGGGAGCAGCACTGCGTCCCGGACCGCGGGTGCCTGGCCCGGAGCTCCGGTCCGGCCCTCACGGGGCGCCAGCACCGCCCCCCCTGCGACCCCCCCACCCCGACTCACCGCTCCGCACTGCGCACGCTCTGCCCGCCCCCGGCCCCGCCCCGGCCAATCAGCGCCCTCCTTGGCCCTGCTCCTGCCCTTGGCCCCGCCCCGCTCAGCAGCACAGCCCCTTGGCCACACCCCCGGCCCGGCCGTTCGGTCACACCGCCCTTGGCTCCGCCCCCTGGCCCTGGCCCCTCCCGTGCCCTATGAGGCGGCGGCACTGGCCCGGCTCGGCCGTGAGCTGGCTGGGTTTGCCTTTGTTCCTTTGACCCGGCCTGATATGAGCCGTGTCTCTTGTCCCGGGTCGGGCCCCGGCCTCGCTGGGCGGACAGGAGCCTCCCTGGCTGTAGGAACGGGCTGTCCCGGGCAGCAGCCCCAGCCTGGAGCATCGCTCCCTCAGGAAAGCACTGACGGGACTGCCCGGCTGAGGGCACCTCTCTGCATCGTGTTAGGACAAATTCTGGAGAATTTTCTCCATGGAAAGGGTGGTCAGGCACTGGAACTGCCCAGGGAGGTTTGGGTCCCCATCCCTGAATGTGTCCAAGGAATTCCTGGATGTGGCACTCAGTGCTCTGGGCGACAAGGTGGGGATATCTGGGATGGGTCCTGGGGATCAGGAGGGAATATTCACAATGATCTGGAGATGTGGCTTTACACATCATATCATCCCTGCCACAGGCTACTTCACCACCTCGTTTATTTTTCACAGGTTTTGAGGAAAGTAGTGAGGTTTCAGGTAGGTACAAGGGTGTAAATTCTCAGCCTTGGCACCCCTGGCTGATGCTGAAATGAGGTGAGAAAGTCAGAGAAGGCACAGGGAGCTCACTGTTCCCCTCACCTCATTCACTCAAAGCCCTCTGCTGATTAAAATCATACCAAAGCATTTCCCACCCCTCTCCGACTGTGATTGTGTGATGGCATTGCAGAAACGATGGAAAATCGACAGCCACGAGCTGAGCAAGGGCTGGGCTGTGGCTGAGGAACAGGCCATGGGATCCACTGCACAGCAGCCAAAACCAACCTGCCAGCCCCAAAATTAAACCTGCAATGCTTAATTATCCAGTGAAAGATGCTCAGCGACATCAGGGGACCTGTCCCTGGGCCACTGTCCCCACGGCTCTGCTCACCCATGCTGTGTTTCACTGCTGGCACCCACAGAGATCCTGGAGGCAGGAGATTGACTGTAAGCAAATCTCAGCTCCCCTTGCCAGTAATTGAATATTTTCAGTCTTTCCAGGTTGGTTGTAAACATCTCAAAAACATAATCTGGAATCAAATCCCTCAAAGCCTGTCAGGAGTGCACCAGAGCTTTATTGATGCTTATGATTTTTGTTGGGGTTTATGGTTTCTCAGGCAGCTACATGATTGCTGCCTGGGTTTAATGCTGGCTGTTAGATAGGTGAAAGCACTGCTGTACTCCAGCCTCCTCCTTCTCCTTTTGGGCTCCACACACCAGGCAGGACTGGCTACTTGCAGCCCAGGAGCCAAGTGTCAGCTGGGGGCACTAAGAAGAGGATTTTCTCCCTGCTTGTCTCAGGGCACAGCAGCCACCAGGCAGTTTGGGAAGCTTCACTGAGATGCTCAGTCCATCCAGAGAGGAGCACTGCTGCATCCCTGGACAATCCCAACCAAATCCCACATCTGAAACCATATCAAAGAGATAAGAAAATAAACTCTGCATGTATTACCTTCTGCATCTCAAGTTCCTCTGGTCTGATGGGGTGGAGGTTTTTTCCAAAGGTATTAGAGAAGATGGGTGTGAGAGAGTAATTTGGGACTGGGAGTAATTTTTCATCAGTATACTTAAAGACAATCACAGCACTAGGAGGGAGGCCTAATTGTGGAGTTGTGTAATTAGTTTTTATGTCACTGCAATTATTCTGTTGGCTACATATAAAGAACATGGGAAAATGCAGCACTTAATTTTAAATCAAGACTTGATTCTCTTTTAGTAGGTAATTGATGTTGATCACATCACTTAGCAGCGACTATAAAATGTGCTATTTAGATTGTAAAAGGATGGATAGGTAATTGATGAATTGGTGGGAGGCAGCAGGAATCCTTCAGCTGGCTCTGTTTGCAGCTGCTCCTGGGCTTCCTTAGTGCCCAGGGTGTTAATGAGCACAGAGACCCTGTCCTGGTCCCACAGCTGTCCTGCACTCCTGGTTAAAACGCTTCCTTTAAGGAATTCAGATTTTCCTCATGGAATTGATCCCTCCTGGTTAAACCCCCTCTTTTAAGGAATTCAGATTTTCCTCATGGAATTAATCCCTCCTGGTTAAACCCCTTCCTTTAAGGAATTCAGATTTTCCTCATGGAATTGATCCCTCCTGGTTAAACCCCTTTCTTTGAGGAATTCAGATTTTCTTCAGGAAAAGGTGTGTGGGTTTGTGCCCAGGACTTCTACATGTTCATCTGGAAGCCACCAGGCTCCTCTCCTCAAGGCTGTTTGGCTTCTCCAGCAGCTCAGCCTTGGCAACATGTCACATGTCACAAATGAAATTACTTGACTGGTGCTAAACACCCCCAGAGGCATAATTGGACATAAAAGTTCAAAAGCAAAATTAAGTCACAAGATGTCATTGCTGTGAAGCCTCGCAGTGGTGCCCCTTGACAGTTAACTCTGAGTTTTTAGTGATTTTTTCATACTAAAAGTACCTGCAAGTAGTTTTAGTTGGGGGAATACCAGAGAAAAGCCATGGATGCTGTTTAACACAGCAAGGCAGAGCCATCCAGAGGGTTCAGTTGCCCTTTTCCCTCTGAGGGATGCCACCACCAGAGAGGTGTCTCTCCTGCATACAAGGCAAACTCCACAGGCTGCAGGAGAGTCATGAGGTCACATTTCCAGGTGGCAAGCCCAGGCTTTGCAGTCCACACTTGCAACAAAATAGATGGATTTGTGGCCAGACAAGCCACTGGATAAAGTCCTACCAGGATTTTTAAGTGAAACACTTTTCCTCTCCAGCCTTTCCTTCCCCCCAACCTCTTTTGTGTGCTGTAGCAAAATATGAGATGGAATTTGGGCTCCAGTGGGTGTTGTTGAACAGCCTGCCCTGGCCAGCCTCACTGGTGCCAGAGAGCTGCCCATGGCCACTCTCAGTGCTGACACAATGAAATGTATTTTTACAGCCCAAGATGTGAGTCATGACCCAGCCTGGGTTCAGAGCAGAGGGATTTCACAGTACATGTGACTCCAGAGAGGCCAGAGGCTTGAGGTGGGATGGCATCACAGCTGCAGAGTTTCCCCAGTCACTTTAAAATTGCTTTTTCTCACCCATTTTGTGTGCTGGGACACGAAGGCTATTGCAGGACCTGTTCTGCCATGTCAGCCTCTCGGAATTGTGAGGATCAGATGGGTCCAGCTTGCAGCCTCTTATCACCACCAGCACAATCCTGTTTCATTCACTGCCAGAAAAAGACTCATCCAAGGGCTTTTGCCATCAGTCCCTCGGGCACTGGAGCCATGAGTGGGATGTGATGAGCCAGGGGCCATCCCTACTCTGGGAAGGGCTGTGACAAGGGAGGATGCAGCAGGAGGCTCAGGGCTGAGCTGCTGCCCATGTGGCACAGCTGGGGGTCAGCATCCCGCTGGGTGACAGCCCCTGATGGCTCCTCTCCTCTGGGCCACTTCCCCGGGCCAGCTCTGTCCTGGTGGGAGTTCCAGCTGCGGGCAGGAGGGCGGGCAGAGCCTGGGGTGAGCCTGGCCATGCCGGGTGGCTGCAGAGTTCCTCTCGCAGGGTCCCTGGGCTGCCCCCGCTCGCTCCCGCCCGATACTCAGGATTCAATCAGTGATCAATTCCCAGCTCTCCTCCGGAGCCAGGCACAAACGAGGGGAAAGCAGGGAGGAGAATAAAGCCCAAAGGGAGATCACAGAGAAGAGGGGTGTGAAGGGAAACTCAAGTTTTCAGCTGTGACCAGGCAGGGACAGTGACCCCAGGATGCTTTCTAGAAGCTGTCATGCCAAATGACCTGGGCAGGGCCTTTATGGGTGCCCAAGCAGGGATTTGGGTGAACAATAAAGTCACCAGCACAGAGGGCCATGCAGACAGCAAGGGGACAGTTCAATCCCCTGCCTCCTCCCCATGGAACAGACCCTGGTCACAGACACACAGTCCTGCTTATCCCTCAGCAGAGTCAGACTCCCTTGGTCTGGGGCAGTCAGTCCTTCCCAAGGCTCAAGGTTTCAGATCACTGAAAATCCCATGGGCAGAACCCACCTCTGTATCTCTGGCTGCCTCCCCAGGAGCCACATCCTGGCTGCTACCTCCTCTTATCTGTGTTTGGAGCATCTCCACATCACAGCACACATGGGCTCAGGAGCAAGGACAGGGACAATTAATGAAACACCTCTCTAAGGTGGAAACACAGGACCACCCATCTCAGCAGAGTCACACCACTGAAGGACAGGGGATGGTTATGAGCCATTATTCCCTGCACAAACAGGCTTTAAATCATCATCCATCACCAAGACCTAGCTCTGGATGTTCCAAAGGTGTCCAGCAAAGGCTTTGTGGCTCCTTTCTATCATGTGTGACCACAATGCCCATAACCTGGAGATCCTTAGGGAGCCTCCACGCCCACACTCTGCTGCTGCTCTGGGAAGAAATAAGAAATCAGCCCTGTAAAACATAAACATGACCAAAGGTGCTGCTTTAGGGTCTCAGTTCCATCTCTCTGGGGTGTGATCATGAGGGCAGGGCTCCCCAGCTGCCCCACCCTCCTGGCATGGCACAGGAATTGGGATGTTATGGAGCAGCAGTGCAGTAATTGAAAGCCTTTTTCCTTCTGGAAGCCCTTCAGGCTGCCAGTCTCAGCTGAGCTTCCACTTGCCAACACTTTTTCATTTTTTCTGTTTCATCTCAACTTTCCATTGGGTTCCTCATCCATCTGAGCTGCAATGATAAATATGGAAATAAAGAGGCATTTACACCCTCTCTCCCGGGTTGGTTTTGTGTACAAACAAGCTGTGCTCACAGCATCCTCCTCTCCACAGTGCTGGTTGAGGAGCAGCAGGGTGTGCCCAGCACTCAGCGGGGAGAAGGCTTTGGGGAAAATGAGTGCCAGCCACATCCCTGGGTCACTGTGGGGAGAAAACTGCAGCAAAAAGGATGGGGCAAGCAAGGCCCACAGGGACTTGTGTAAAGGACTAGAAGGGAAAGAGCAACAGCTGAAGAGATGGATGTGTGAAGTATGAAGAAAGGTTCTAATTTGCACAGAATCTCTTAATCCATTAATCACAGGGACATTTGTGTATGAAAACCTCCCTCTTGTTTAATACTATCTCAGGTTTGTCCAAGAAGGTAATGGCTGTTTGGCAGGGGAGTGGGAGGGGTGAGGTGGGACAGGCTGAAGCCATGGGCTTGTTTCCAGGGAGAGAAGATCAGCCCTTAGTGTGGAGCCAGCACAGGAATGAGCAGTGATGGAAAGCACTGGACATGGCAGCCCAGGAGTCACAGTGGCACTGGGGACACTGGTTTCATGAAGGAGAATGCCCCAGTGCCTCTTGGCTCTTTGGAGGTTGCCTTCAAAGGCTGGACAAACCTGCCTGGGTGCCTGGAACAGAGAGTTTGGGGGTTTAAGAGCAGATTAACATCTTCCCCTCCACCACAGTCCCCTCCTCTCCATTCACACTGCTGCAGTGTTCCTGCCCTTGCCCTGAAGAGCTGAGGGAGTGTGAGGATCACCCTGGAGGCAGAGGGAAGCTCTGGCAGCATAACATGGACTGATCCATCCCCTGATCCTCACCTGATGCTTCTCTCAGGCTTAACCTGTTCTGCTTTAATCCCATGAGCTTTCCTGGCATTGCACCAGACCAGCCAAAGTCTCCTCGTGTCCCATGATGGTCCCACAGACCTCAGACTTCCCTGTCAGTCAGCAGGTGAACATAATATCTACAAACCCTTCCTGAGCTGCTCCCTGCTTTCCTCAAGGGAGAAAAATAGGAAAAAAATTAGTATGCAGCTTCTTCCTTGAGAAATCAATGCGATCTCAACACACTGTGAAGTTCCCTGACTGTTAGAGATGCTGCACTGGTAAAAACTAACCCTCAGAGGAGAAGGGCTAGGGAAAAAAGAAAGAAAAATAAATTCCAGTGACTAGACAAGGCTAAAATGTTGCAGAAAGCTAAACTGTGAGGGCTGGGGCTTGTTTGGAAGTCCCAGAGTGGAGAGGGCTGCACAGGCCAGCTGTTTATCACCCCACCAAGAATCAGCTGTAATTGTTAATTCTAATTAGAGCTGTTGGGTAAAAATGTAATCAAGAGTTTCCATTAGAGAAAAAATACATTTAATCTAAATCAAAAATTTTGGTTTTTAAGAAAGGGGGTAAATGTTGAAAATTTTGTAACAACTCATTTCAGCATTTTCAAGATAATATGGGATGCATTTTTGCTGTGAAACACATCATCAATTCAAATGTGTTTTATCTTACAGTCTGAAGAGTAAAAAATAGTTTTCAAATCAAAGCAAAAATTGTATTTTTAGGCATTTTCTTTAAAAAGCCTATCTGGGGGTTTCTGTCCTAATTAAGAATGATATTTTTTTTCCTTTTTTCTTAATGGAATAAGCTGTTCCTAGTTAGCTCTGCTTTAAAACACTGGGTTGTTGTGTCCACTCATCTGTCCCCAGCACCTGATCCCAGGGGTCTGGGTGTGAGCACTGCCTGAAATCCCTGGGGTTTGAGTCAGGCTTTATAAAGCTCACAGAATTAAAGCAAGATACCTGCTGGAGCACTGGAAGCACACAGAGTGTTTGGTGGCTTTGTGCAGGTCTGATTCCTAAGGGGAGCTGATTGTGGTGCCCACACTTGGGGCAAGGCAGAGTTTGACCCTGTGGTTGATGCCATGGGATTGCCACAGATCCCAGCAGGGTTTGCATCCTAGGGGATCCTCTCCACAGGATTAGCACATTTATCACGCTGAGAAAGTGGTTTAGGAACTGTTAGGTGAATAGCAGAGCTTGTGGTTTGTGATCTGTCTTCTGGGTAGGAGCACTGAAGGAGAGAGAGAGGACAGAAAAAATGGGGTTAAATAGGAGCTGGGAGCAGAAGGGGACACCAGGGAAGGAGACTGGGCCAGGGAGAAGCTCAGCAGGAGGAGAGGAGGGTGGAAGAGGAAGGGAGCAAAGCTGAAGGGCTCTGCCAGAGATGAAATAGAAAAAGAAATTGCTGTGCAGCAGTTTCAGCCCAGAGCAGAGGGAGCTGCACGAGCTCCACGAGTGCATTTTGAACCACAAAAACACCAGGCTCTGACAGGGCCAGGACAGCCAGGCAGGTGTGGAGGGGGAGAAAAGGAGAGAGGGGTGCAGGATCCCACAGCAGGGATGTGCTGTCCTGCCACATGCAGAGTGGCACTGCCCTTCCTGGATTGAGAGGAATGAGGGATTTGTCTTTACAAACAAGCTGTGGTTCTGCTGGTAGGTAAGACTAGCACTGAGAAATAAAAGAAACAATGGGATGGATTCCACTAATTGATGAATGGAAAAAGATATTTGCCTTTACAAATTGTAGGCTTGCTGGTAAATGAAATTGGATATTGAAAGATGAAAGAAGCAATGGGGAAACCCATGAATTCTCTAAGAATTAAAAATTAAAAGGGAGGGTTATACCTTAGAGGGGAATCTTAGGTATCTGTGAAGTCTGTAACTCCCAAGTACCTCAGCCAATAGGGAAAGAGAGAGGGAAATTAGGATAAAAAGGAGGCTGTGTCCTCCAAACATTTGAGAGATCCCACGGGAATGCCCCATGGCCTCTCCCTTTATTCAAATAAAGTAAAAGGACTCCTCTGTCTCCTTTTTGGACATAAAACTCTGGTGTTTGTGGATTAATTTTCTTGACAAGACCAAGCAAGGCTGCTCCCCAACTCCACAGTAAGGGAACAGCCTGAGCAGCTGTTCCCTGAGCTCCCCAGAGGGACTCAGCCAGCCTCAGCCTCCAGGACAGCTGAGCAGCACATCCTGCCCCTCTGCCACCCCTGGGAGCTGTGCTGGCCGAGCTGGCACCCAGCACATGGCACCAAGCCCTGCTGGGAGGCTGCAGGCCCTTGGCCAGCCAGGGAAGGAGGTGGTTGGAACATGGAGGGAGCAACTGGTGGATGAAGCCTGGAGCACCCACTCACATGTGGGAGCAGACACAGGGGATAACACACTGCACCAGGGCTTTATGCACCTAACTCAAAATAAGCTTTCTTTTTACAAAACATATAGAAGATGAATAATTTTTCTCTCTTTTTTTTTTTAATTTTTATTATTTTTTTGAAGTTATAAATTATTGAACGGCTTCTCACTACTCTCCCAAATCATTCCCAGGCAACGAAAAGGAAGAAAAGGCAGTGTACCTTCAACAGTGCTTTGTAACAAAATGAGTCAGATTCATTTCTCATTATTTGCCCTTGGTCCCCTTTGTCTGTGTCTTAAAAAAACATCCTGGCTTGGTCTGATTAGCAGTGTCTCCTGGGGGCAGAGGAGGCCCTGCAAGAGCTGGAGGTGTTGCAGGTCAAGATGAAAGTGCTCTGCATGCCATTCACTGTCAAAAGTGTAACTGGCTTAAAGCAGTGCAATTAGATGGCTCAGAGGTTCTGGAGTAAGGGCAGCAGTGTTTCAGTGCAGGTGATTAAAGCTCAGCCCTGGCATTAGGGATGTGATTAAAAGGCAGTGTCAGGGTGAGACCTGGCAGAGGAGCTCAGCAGGCAGGGTTAAATCCACAGCTTCTTCTGGGGTTGGACATCTCAGGACCTGGGAAAGATCTCTGAGTATCAGCTGAGCCAGCTCAGCTTTTAGGTCTGGAATGCCATCTTGTGATGGCAATGGGGAAGTGGAAATGGCCCCTCTGTGGAGTCAGAGGAGATGATGGAATTATAGAATGGGTTGGGTCAGAAGAGACCATAAAATAATTTTATTCCTTCCTGGGGACACCTCTCACTGTCCCAGGCTGCTCCAAGCCCCAATATCCAGCCTGGCCTTGGGCACTGCCAGGGATCCAGGGGCAGCCACAGCTGCTCTGGGCACCCTGTGCCAGCCCTGCCCACCCTGCCAGGAACAATTCCTGCCCAATATCCCATCCAAATGTGCCATTCCCTGTGTCCTGTCCCTCCATGCCTTGTCCCCAGTCCCCCTGCAGCTCTCCTGGAGCCCCTTCAGGCACTGGAAAGGGCTCTGAAATCTCTCTGGAGCCTTCTATTGTACAGGTGAACATCCCCAGCTCTCCCAGCCTGGCTCCAGAGCAGAGGGAGCATCTCCATGGCCTCCTCTGGACTTGCTCTATCAGCTCCACATCCTTCTGATGCTGCAGCAGCTCTGCAAGGGGGTCTCACAAGGGCAGAGGAGAGGGGGACAATCCCTGCTGTGTGGGTACAGCCCAGCACAGCGAGGTTTCTGGGCAGCGCCTGCACATTGTTGGCTCATGTCCAGCTTTGCATCCATCATATCCTCCAAGTCCTTCTCTGCTGGTCAATGAGCTCTTCTCTCAGTCTGTGCTCGTGCCTGGGATTGGCCTGACCTGGGTGCAGCACCTCAAACAGTGCTGAATCTCCCCAAAGAGGAAAAGGCAGCATCGAGGCCATGGCTGCCCAACCAGCTCTGCTGTGGGGGCTGAGCGAGGCTGGTGTCACTCACAGAGCAGTGTGAGCACAAAGTGTTTGTCACAGTCCCCAGCTGTGACAGACACCCAGAGGACACAAGTTCTTCTCACCAGAGTCCAAACCTGCTTGGCTGTGAGGCTGGAAGTGACCACCATGCTAAATGACAATGTACATCCACAAATCTTTTCTTCCATAGGTTGACTGAATTTTCTTCCTCTTCCCACAATACTATTCTGTCTTTTTCTGCAGTGACTGACTGTGTGGCCAAATCTGAGCCAAAATCTGATTAGTACAGAAGGATCACAGTACCAACCCTGCAGTGGCAGAGCTGGAGGTGGGGCAGGCAGTGAGCCCTGGGCACGGCTGTGTTCAGGGCTGAGGTGACAGTAAAGGATCTCTCTTGCTGCCACAGAAGCTGCAGACATTGGTTTCACAGGGTATGTCCCACCCCAGGCTTGGAACACACATATTTTGAAGCACTACAGCTCCCTGCCAGTGCAGATCTCTTGAGTGGATGCACTGTGCCAGCAGACAGTGCTCATGTCCTGGTTTAACCCATCCTGCTAATTTCTGGGAGCAAATCACTCAGATGTGATTTCTCCTTTATGCTGTAACGGAGCATTCACTCGACAGGGGTTACTCAGGCTTCTGGAGCCTGTTGAGTTGCTTTGAACACAAGCTGCAGGGCTGTGCTGGGATGCAGGGAGCTCAGGGGAGGCTGTGTCTAGACTAGAGGAACTCTCCTGAAGGCTAGCTGGGCTTCTGTTTTGTAGTAACTCATATCTCTAATCTGACTTGGAACAAAGCATCTCAGTCCCTTCAGAAGAAAAGAAGGACCTGTTTAGCTGTCATCAAGCCAAGATGAACAACAGGGACTGGCTGCAACTGATGCAGAGAACACATTCCTGGGACAGAAAAGGGCTTCACTCCCATGGCAAACCATCATTTGGTTTGATGATTTTCACCCGAAGTTCATAAATTATGTGCAGGCCTTTGTTGGAGCCCCCCCCCTCCCCAAGGCCAGCAAGCAGAGGAAAAGCTGTGCACACAGAGAGGATTACACTGGGACATGGGAGTTGCTGAGTTCTGGCATTTGGCATTTAGGAAGATTTTGAAGTATCTCCCCGATCCTGCTGAAAATGTCTTGTTAAAGAAGAAAAATCATATTAATATGGGCCTCATGCTGCACTAATGAATTTAACAGCTTCCAAACTGAAGCTGTGGCTTAGGGTCTCAGCAGAGTCATCATCCATCCCTGTGTGGGCACAGGGACATCCACAATGAGACCCCCAGGAACAAGAGCAAGAGGTGCTCTGTGCCTGCTCTTACCCATCCCTCCACCAAACAGCTTTTGCTGTGCTGCACTGGGCATCCCTGTTCCTCCCCAGCTTCATCACTGGCAGGGGAAGCACTGAAGTCCTTCTGCTCAGCACCAGCCTCTCTCTCTGCACACAGCCGTGTCCTGGGCACAAGAATCCCAGAGCTTCCTGGGACAAGGCAGGATCAGGCTGAGCCAGGGGAGAGCACCCCATACCCAGGAAGAATAGCTGCCTGCCTTGGGCTGAAAATAGACCGTGAAGCATTTGAAGAAGACAGAACTGGAGTGGATGGTTGCCTGAGGCAAAGCACAGCTCCAGCTGAGTTCATTGCTGAGTTCTGAGAGCATAAGCACACGAGGAGCATGGGGGAGGGATGCCAGGCTTTGTGAAAAGGCCTAGAAGTGTCTCACTGGAGCACAAAACCCAGAGAAAAACTTCCTTTGAATGGATGCCCAGCGAGGGAGGTCACAGTTAAACTGCTGGATACACAGAGCACTAGGCTGATGTTAAGGCATCCAGAGGAGGCCAGGGAAGGTGTGGAATTGTGCTTCTTCCAGCGAGGCACTTGGCAGCACCACAACTTTTTCTCTGCTTATTTCAGGCTGGGGTTTTTGCTGCTGGCAGCTGTTTCTGAGCTGACACTTCTATCTCCTGTGCCTGAAGTGGGACGCATCAGGAGCAAGCAGAGGCAGCTCACCAGCCCTCGCTTCCCATGAGCTGGTGCTTGAGTTCAGTTCTTCCACAGACCCTGTGTTTCCTTCTCTGGACTACCAGGGATGCTGCAAATGTTTAAGGCCAGGCTGGACAGGGCTTGGAGCAACCGGGGATAGTGGAAGGTGTCCCTGCCCATAGTAGGGGGTGGGACGACATGATCTTTAAATTCCCTCCCAGCCCAAACCGCTCTGTGACTGATTAGAGAGGGTTTCTCCCCGCCCCGGGGGGAGCGGCCGAAGCGGCGGGGCGGTGCCTGTGGAATCACCTCGGCAGCACGGCCGGGCCTGGCTTCTCTTTGTCCCCGCTGCCGTGAGGGGAAGGGGCGGCTATGGGGGGGCATGGCCCTTCTCGGCTATCCCTGCCGTGAGGGGAGGGGGTGGCTATGGGGGGGTATGGCCCTTCTCTGCTATCCCTGCCGTGAGGGGAAGGGGCAGCTATGGGGGGGCATGGCCCTTCTCTGCCATTCCTGCCGTGAGGGGAAGGGGCGGCTCAGGTCGAGCATGGCGCTTTCCCCGCCGCCGTGAGGGGAAGGAGCGGCGCTGCGCGGGCCCGGGCCGCCATGCGGAGCCGCCGCCGTGAGGTGAGGGGAAGGACCGGGACGGGACGGGACGGGTGGCGGCAGCGGGGCTGGACACCTGAAATACTCACTTTTTAAAAATTTAGCTGTTTCTGCCGGCCGGTAAGCTCTCAGCCCGCGGTGCCCTGGGATTGGGGGTGTTGCTCGCTAATTCCTCAGCCTTTTGCGCGGTTTGCTGATTTTTGTCCTGTGCCACAAGCCGTATTGTTGCTGTTGAGCTGCATGAATGCAGATGGAATTAATGGACCCTTTGCGATATTTCTGCTGTCCTCTCTCTAGGCCTTCAGCCGATGTGGAGGATCACGGTGACCGGAGCTGTGAGTGCTCGGGAGCAGCTCTGAGGTGACCCGAGCCCAAAGTGTGTGAAACCCCCGAGCTGAGCTGTGCTGTGCAGGGACACCCAAGGAGGGCACCGGAGCCTGCAGAGAGGAGATGTGAAGAGATAACCTGCCTGTGAGGCTCAGGAAGAGCTCTGGAGCAACGTGGGTGAGGTGTGACCATGAGCCAGCCAGGGGAAATGGGCAAAAATGTTTATTTTGCTGTCTTGAGTTAACTAAGAGGCCTGTGCTAGCCTCAGGTCCTCAGGGTGGAAATAACATGGTTTATCCAGCGACTGATTTAGTTTATCTATATTGCTCTTGCTGGATGAAGCCTTGATGAGAGGAGGGATTGCCAGAGAGGTGCCTCCTTTTTTTCTGCCTGTAAATCCCCTAGTTTTGTTCTTTTTTTTCTCCCAGCAGTAGTCAGCTGCCCGTGGCTGCTCAGTGCCTGTGGCAGTGTTATGCTGCTGGGAGAGAAAGGTGCTGCTGAGCTGCCCTGGCACCAGTGGGGCTGTCCTGGCACTCGGTGGTGCTGGGTTTTAGCAGCACTCTGCATGCCTGAGAGTGGAGTAACTCCTGCCTGTGGAGTTAGAGCCTAGATTGGATGCAGACAACACACAGAAAAAAATCTGTTGCAGATATTTTAGTGTGCATTTTTTATATAAAAACGAATATTATCTAATTAACTGCTCTGTGCTAATGGTTGAACAAGGGTCCTCCTTTCAACTGTTTTTATTGGGTCTTTATTACAGGTGAATTGGTGTGGGGTTGCTGGAGCAGGAGTGGTCAGAAGAAAAGCTGTCAGTGCTGCTTTGAAAGATGTTGAGAAGATGAAAACCTGGAGCCCACAGCTTAAATGGGGCACCTGGAGAAGAATTTGTTTTCAGGATGTGGATGTAGGAATTGGAAATATCAGAGGGAATTGGAGCAAGGTGTAACAAGAATTATGTGTACAATTTATTGTTAATCTCCTCTCACTGCTTTTAAAAAATATATTTTTATATTACCTCAATTAAATGTGTTTATATTTTAGTTTGCTCAGTTTATTTTTCTTTATCTTACAAGGCTGTTGGTGCAGCAGGATTTGAGAGTGGTGTTGAATTCTTGTGGGAGACTGGAGAGGCTGTGACGAGGCACCGGCTCTCATCCCTAGGCCTAGGGGGATGTGAGCCCACAAAGAAAGGCTGGAAAAAGCTGATGAATATGTAAATACAACAGAATTGGTGGGGAGGGGCAAGATGACCAACAGGGTTGCAGACAAAAATGGTGTTTAAATGCAAAAGTTGGAACCAAAGGAGTGTGTTGCTCTCTCCAAGATGAGATTTGAATCCATTTGGATTCCACAGAGTCTTCTGGGAAACCCTGAGTTTGTGAAATAATCCTTAAATTTCTTCACACTCTCTAAATGTTTAGCCAGGAGTCCTTCTGCCACCTGAATACCCGAAGCTTTGAATGCAGTTTTTACACTGTACATGCAATACTTGTTAAAATACTCAACATTAGGGAAGAAACTTTTTCCTGCAAAACTAATCAAGGGCTTCCCTGTGGATTTATGTTGTGCCCAGCAATTTTCCTCATTCCCAGGTGGGTGCCTGCTGCCCTTAGATGGAGGATCCTGTCTGCTGGCAGCCAAGTAACACTCAGTATGTCAGGGGGCTCTCCTGCTGGACCAGGTATTCCCAAAATTGGCAGAAAACAGGGAATATTGGGCTCTTTTCCCAGAACCCCATCTAACCCTGCCCTCTGGCAGTGGGAGCCATTCCCTGTGTTCTGTCCCTCCATCCCCTGTAAATCATCTCCATGTTTCCTGCAGCTCCTTCAGGCTCTGCAAGGCCACCCTGAGGTCACCCCAAAGCTTCTGTCCAGGTGAACAATCCCAGCTCTCCCAGCAGAGCTGCTCCATCCTCTGCCCATCCTGGAGCCTCCTCTGGCCTGGCTGCAGCAGCTCCAGCTCCTCCCAGGGCTGGGCTCTCACCTGAGCACAGGGACAGGACAGAATTCCCCTCCCCTGCTGCCCACGGAGGGTTCTGGACTGGGGCATGTCCAGCTTCCAGCTTTGTGCAAAACTGGAAAATAAAAAATAGGGATGTCTTGAAGGTTCTGCATTGGTCAGCACAGGTTTGGGGGTCTGGAGCTCAGGGTGTCACTCTAGCAGGAGGGGGGGACAGTCAGCACCGTGCAGCACAAGAGTGACTGGTAAAGGTCAGAATGAGTCACCTCAGCCCTGCTCTGGTGCCTTGAGTAAAGCACAGCAAAGGGAATTGGAAGAGAACCCATGAGGTCCAAGACTGGCAGTGAAATAAAGCCAGGAAATGCAGCAGAACCAGCATTTGTACTTGGGAAATGCCAAGGTGATTTATGGTTCTATTTAGGAGCATCATACATTTTGCAATCTATATATGACTTCTACCAGGCAAAAGTGGCTGAATTGCTTTACATTTGCTCTGGTTTTACTGCTCTGCAGCATCACAGGATTGCTAACTCAGATTGATGGGCTTGTTTTTGAGCACTTAATTACTTTTTTACCCTGAGCTTGTTAAGAGCTGGATTTCTTGTGATTGTTCTCTAAGCATTTCCGTATTATTTCGACATGTATATTGTACCATTTCCATTTTTCTAAAATACCGAATGTGTAATTGTTTTATTATGCTTGTTGCCCGACAGTGAAGGAGAGACACGAAACAACAGAGTTGTTTAGTGCGGTGCTTTATTGAGGGCCCTGGGGTCTGAGGACTAGCGTCCAAAGTCAGAGCCCCTCCCTTAGTTACATTTTCAGAGTTTAAATACACTTTTAGAAGAATTACTTCACTCTTTGATCTTCTTGCTTCACTGCTCTTATATGGTTTTCTCAAGGTTTCTTCACTCCCTTTACATTCCTTCTAGTAATAAATTGTTACAGTTTCTTTAGATAAGTCTCATACATTATATCAGCTAGTTCCACACCAGTACACACAGAGTCTGCCAACACAGGGCTTAGTTTATAAAACAACCTTTAGCATAACTACTGCTAATACTAAATTAATATATATATATATAAAGTTTATCTACTTGCAACAAATCCCCCCTTTTGAGCATCACTCAATCTTTTTTGCAGGGATGCTCAAATATTCACACGGTCTCCATCTTGAAATTTCACCACCTGCACTGCATTTTTGTATGGAGGAGGTGATGTCACTGGAGCATGGGTAACTGCGCTGAGCAGTCTCCTGGTGTGCAGCCACTCTTTGGTGATAACTCCTATAAGACACTTAAAGACTCCAATAACAACTAATACAATGATTAATATCATGATAGCATATTGAATTATTGACGAGATCCATTCAGAAATTTGGAGCCCGAAGGATTGAAACAGAGCACCGACCCAATTATGTTTTGCATCTTTTTTTAATTTTTTAACCTTTCTTTTTACACTTTCCAATTGAGAGATGTCATTTTCTACATCAATTGTCACATTCGGGATATGGATACAACAATGGTCAATTTTATTACTGAGATAACTACACACTCCATGCTCCTTTAGCAATAGCATATCTAATGCCATTCTATTTTGTATTGTCATTCGAGTAGTTGCCTGTAATTGCAAATTCAGATCTTTAAAACCTTTCTTGGTGGCAGCAGCTAATTTCTCAGTTTGTCCCATTAATCGATAAATCATTTCTTTGTTTTTATAAGAGGCAATTGGTGCAAACAAGGATTTTAATACCCATCCAAATTTTACTCCACTATCAGGTTTCTGCTATTGATTTTTTTCATTTTTTACTTTTCTTTTACTTTTTTTTACTTGAGGTTTCAATTTAGATTGTCTTTAAAAGGGACATAAGGTGGGAATTCCTAATGTGATTTGAGTGACGGGGCCATCTATTGGCATGTGAGTCGTCCATAATCCATGTCCTAGTACCCACACCAAATTTTCCGGACTTCTTACTGTAGTGGTTTTGCAATTAACATCCTTTTTGTCAATTCTTGTCATTGAGTGATTGTATCCTCTGCATTCACATCCTAATTTTAATAACATTCTTACAGGCATGAGTCCTATTTTTAATTCTGGGGTATCACAAGTATAAACCTTTGTACAACTCTAATTTTCATTTTGTTGCCGAAGTTGCTGGTGGGCGAATTGTAACATTGTCGGGCCCTTGTGTGTTTGATTAATTTTTCCTGTCCATTGGATGCACCATTTGACTGTATCGATGTAACTGTAAGTTTTTAACAAGCTTGGTCTTCAAATTGTTTTTCATTCTTTTAAGGTAGTAAAGCGAGTATGGTTCTCACACACCTCTTCTTTGGTTACTCTTTTTCTTTTTACCATACTTTTTATACACGGCTATATAACTGACTTTGACACTATACAATTTCCTGCCAATTTAGGATCATCGATCCAAGCATAGTATCCTGGTAACTGTTTACACTGTTCTTGTGTTAACTCTTGAGACACTATGGCACATACTTTCACCCACTCGGTAACCTTTTTCGGTATAATCTGACAATTTCATGTTATATTAGCAAAGGCATTTGGCATTTCAGTTATTGGTATTACTCCCCATGGGATAGGTTTTCCTGCTGCCTGTGGTAACGGCAAGCATGCTGTAATTTTGGAAACATTTTGGACTATTCCAAAATTTCTAATTAGTCCAACGACTAAATTTTCTTGTTCTGTACCTCTTTGGAATTCTGGGAACTTGCTTCTTATATTACTTGATACCTCTTGGACCTTTCTTGACCGAATTTGTCTTTGAGCTAATGATACTGTAGTCCTTGAGTGTACCCACCAAGCATCTTTAGCTACCTAACACTAATAAGTCCCTTCATTATTTTCCTGTACATTTCGCACAACTAATGTTAGAGAATGTCCTAACTTTTTCTCAGTGTAGTGTTTATCACTTTGAGGAAGATTACTTTTCTTAAACCACCATCTAAATTCTCTAAATTCACGATCTGCCTTCACTTTGCATTTTAAAATTGCTGACTGCCCCTGTGATACTCGGAAAACTTCATGTGTTGGTTTCATTTCCTGTCCTAGGTGTGTTTTAGCAATTACTTTTCTTTTTCCATAATTTGCGAACCATCCACAAATTACAACACAAATAATTTCTCCTTCTGAACTCCCTATCTTAGCCTCAGTATCATTTAGCTATCTAATTCCGTGTTGATTACCTAAAACTACGTTACTTTGTCCTTTCGGTTTTTTCCATTGGTTCAATTCTTTGTTTCATTTCTACTAAGTTACTGAATATTTGTGTCCACACGAGCTTTTTGTGACCCAAGTACAATTAATTTTTAAAGGGGGTCTAACCCACATGTCAACTTCGGCTTCAAAAGGAGCAACTACCACTTTGTTGACACCACTTCTCCATTTTTCTACCCTAAGTGTGATCTGTTTGTAGTCAAAACTACCTTTTATTATCACTAAGCATGTCAACACATCAGTGTCATTTATGGCTACATTTGCAATTGTCAAAGTAGTGTTTCCAGTGTGTGTATCCTTATCCCAAATCATGACAGTGCTACCTTTGTGCTCTCTATTTCCTCCTTTCCAATGTACAGTCATTTCACCGGCTCCAATTTCCTGGTCATTTTGGATCTCGCAGGTTAGGTTCGCAGTTATTTCCTCCATTGCTCCGGCCAATGATTCTGAAACAGAAACCGTTATCATTCCATTAATGGACAAGGACCTTAAGATCACTAACAAAGCAATAACTAGCAACCTGGTACGGCTCGTATCTTCATTCGCATTGGGGATACGATTTGCGCTTCCCATTGGGCCGGGACCTTCTTGACTCGTGTGTAGTGTATCCAACTGTCGATCCCTGCCACCTTGACAGCTGTAAATGTGGTCAAAATCACCAGGTACGGGCCATTCCATGTTTCTCTCAGTGGCTCTGTGGACCAATTCTTTACATATACATTGTCTCCCGGTTGTATTCTATGAACCGGATTTTCCAGAGACAGAGGCCGATTCCACTGCAAAGCTCCCCGCAAGGAGCTGAGAATTCTGTTAAGAGACATAACATAATTAAAAATCACCTGATCCCCTGATATATGTGGATCTCCTTTTAAGATGGTAGCATGGTATGGTCTGCCATACAATATTTCATACGGACTTACTCCCACCTTTTCTCGGGGTTTAATCCTAACCCGTAACAATGCCAATGGTAAAGCCTGAGGCCACTGTAACTTAGCTTCTTGGCAGATCTTTTTAATTTGGCCTTTTAATGTCTGGTTCATTCTCTCTACCTGCCCACTAGATTGAGGTCTCCAAGGAGTATGCAAATTCCAGGTTATGTTTAGCATTCTGGCTACTTCTTGTACTATCATAGCAATAAAATGGGGTCCCCTATCTGAAGATAATCTTAACGGTACCCCAAACCTTGGAATGATTTCTCTCAAAAGAGTCTTTACCACTTCCTTTGCTTGATTTGTCCTGCAAGGAAATGCTTCTGGCCACCCTGAAAAAGTACACACATAGACTAGCATATACTTATACCCTTGGGATCATGGTAACTCTGAAAAGTCTACTTGCCAATAATCTCCTGGTTCTGGCCCTACCTGCAATTTCCCTAACTGAACTTGCTTCCTGACTACAGGATTGTTCTTTAAACACAATGGGCACATTGCATTCACTCGTTTTGCCAACGTTAACATCCGATTAGAGACTATTTCTTAAAAATTTCACCAATACATCTGCACCCCAATGACACTTGTTGTGCTCCGTGACTAAAATGGTTTTCATTATGTTTTTTGGTACCACCACTTGTCCCGTGCCTGTTACATACCATCCAGTAGAATTCTTTTGTGCTTTTAGCAACATTGCCAGTTTTTCGTCATCAGGTGCACATTGTGGCTGTTGAGTCAAATAGGGTGCCACAGGGTTTACCTTGGCTGGTATCAGGGCCATCTGAGTCCAAACCTGCTGAGCGGCTTCCCGGGCAGTGAAGTCGGCTAGACGATTTCCATCGAATATTTTCCCTTCTTCCTTTCGATGTCCTCATACATGCATTACTGCTACTCCTTCTGGCCTGTGAACTGCTTCGAGCAGAGCTAAGACTTTTTCACGATGTTTAATTAGAGTTCCTTGTGAATTAAGCAACCCTCTTTTTTTCCACAATGCACCATGAATGTGAATTACTCCAAAGGCATATTTTGAGTCAGTCCAAATGTTCACCTTTTTTCCTGTGCTCAGAGTTAAGGCTCTAGTTAGTCCAATGATTTCAGCTTTCTGTGCTGAAGTTCCAGGGAGTAGAGCCTTTGCCTCTACTATTTGTGTAACAGTCACTACTGCGTACCCTGCGTACCTGGTACCATTTTCCATAAAGCTGGATCCATCTGTGAACAGTTCCCAGTTTACCACTTCCAGCGGCGTGTCCTTCAGATCTGGGTGGCTGGAATACACTTGTTCTATTACTTCCACACAGTCATGTGCGAGCTTCTCTCCCTTAACTTCACTGCGGAGAAACTTTGCTGGATTGACATGGTTAGTTGTCTCTAATTCCACATCATCTTGTTCCCTCAGGATGGCCTGGTACTGTAACATTCTACTAGATGACAACCAATATGGCCCTTTTTGTTCTAAGACTGTCAAAACCATATGGGGAACATATACAGTCATTTCTTCCCTTAATGTCAACTTCCAAGCTTCCTGTATTAGCAATACTGTAGCTGCCACAGCCTTCAAGCAGGATGGCCACCCAGAGCTCACTGGGTCTAATTGCTTCGAGAAGTACCCCACCGGTCACTTACAGGATCCTATTTTCTGAGTCAACACACCAATTGCCAATTGCTGTCTCTTATTTACATAGAGCTGGAAAGGTTTATTTAGGTCTGGGAGCCCTAAAGCAGGTGCTTCCTTTAGGGCCTGTTTTAAGTCTTGGAATGCTTTCTCCCGGGCAGGGGTCCACTCCAATCTCTGTTCTTTTAAGGCCTCATATAGAGGTTTTGCCATAAGTCCAAAATTCAATATCCATAATCTACACCAGCCCACCATTCCAAGAAATGATCTTAACTCTTGATGACTCCTGGGGAGTGGAATTGAACAGATTGCCTCTACTCGGTTCACGCCCAAACGGCGCTGTCCTTGGGTGAGTTCACATCCCAAGTATAGCACACTTTCACGAACCAATTGGGCTTTTTCCTTTGAGACTCGGTACCCTGCCTGTCCCAGCATGTTTAACAAAGCAATTGTCAAAAGAGTACACTTCTCTTTCTCTTCCGTAGCAATTAATATGTCATCTACATACTGCAGGACTGCATAAGAGAAAGGAGACTCCTTTACCTGTGTCATTTTCCATTCCTCTAATTCCTTTGCGAGCTGGTTACCGAAGATGGTTGGACTATTCTTGAAAACTTGTGGGAGTCGAGTCCAGGTGAGCTGTTTCTTGCGTCCTGTAGCTGGATCATCCCATTCAAAAGCAAAATACTTCATACTCTCTTCAGCCAATGGAATGCAGAAGAAGGCATCTTTCAAGTCAATCACAGTAAACCATTTAAATGTCTCTGATACGGATGTTAACAGAGTATAAGGATTGGCAACCACCAGGTGAATGTCTTTAACTATTTCATTAATGGCTCTCAAATCCTGCACTAACCTGTACTTACCATTTGGTTTCCGAACCAGAAAAATTGGGGTATTATATTCCGATTCACATTCTTTTAACAATCCTAACACTGTGAACTGAAAAATCATCGGGGCTATTCCCTGTTTAGCTTCTAATTTAATGGGGTACTGCCGTACCCTTACTGGCTTTGCCCCTTCTTTTAATTCTACTACTGCTGGGGGAGCTGCTTTCAATTTTCCAGGTATCCCTGATTCCCATACCCATGGCACAACTGCTTGTTCTATCTCAGGTGGGACAGGCTGTGGATCCACTTCGCTCATCACAAATATTTTCCCAATCTCTTAATCTGGAATTTCTAATTTCACCCGTCCATTTTCAAATATAATCTTAGCATTTAAAATAGATAACAAGTCTCTTGCAAATAAAGGTTCGGGGCAATTTGGCATGTACAAAAATCTATGGTCTAATTCTTTCTTTCCGAATCTCAAACTCATAGGTTGCAAAAAGGGTCTCTCTTCTACCTGTCCCATAGCCCCTACCACTTGGACTGTTGTGTCGCTTAAAGGTCCCAATCGCTTATTTAAAACCGAATGTACTGCACCAGTGTCTACCCTAAATACCTGTTCTCCCTCCACCTCGATCCTGACCTTCAAATCCTGATCTAGTCAGCTCTGACTCTGATTCTGATAGCTCCCCATCATCATTATTTGGGCTTGAGTGGCATCTACTGGCGAAAGAGGGTAACTAGGAAAGTTACCATTGTTTCCGCCCCCTCCTCTCCCAAGCCCTATTCTTGAGGGGCACTCATTTTTCCAATGTCCCAGTTGTCTACAAAAAGCACACTGATTTGGATCCAAACTTCCTTGTCCAAAATTTCCATTATTTCCCTGGTAAAAGCCTCTACCTCTGCCGCCAAATCCTCCACAACCTCTGCCCTTATTTCCTTTACCTCTACCACATTGTCCTCCTGTTTGCTGTATTAATGCTAGAATACTAGCCTGCTGATGCTTGGCTGTTTCCTTTTCCCTAATATTGTATACTTTCCATGCAGTTTCCAATAACTTTTCTAACCTCCGGGTATCCTCTCCCTCTAACTTCTGCAATTTCTTTCTGATACCATCCTGAGATTGCCCAGTAAACAACAAAGCTATTTGTAATTGCCCAGCCTCCGACTCCACATCCAGACTAGTAAACCATCTAGCTGCCTCTTTCAGCCTTTCTAGAAAAGCCGAGGGGGACTCATTTTTCTCCTGCTTGACCGTATATAATTTAGACCAGTTCAACGTCTTAGGTATTCCGCTTCTGACCCCTTCTATTACTAATTCTTGAAACTGTTTTAATTTGCGGTACCCTTCTCCAGTATTTGGATCCCATCCCGGATTATCCTGGGGAACTACTTCATTTACTGACAACCCCATTATTCTCTGGGTCTGGATATCTTCCCTAGCTTTTTCCTTAGCAGCTCTCAACACCATTTCCTTTTCAGTGGAGCCATCAATGTATCTAGCAGGACCTGCAAATCGTTCCAATCCAGATTCTGAGTTTTAACAACCATCTTTACCACCCGTGCAGTTCTTTCTGGATCTTCCCTATAACTTCCAGCCGACTGTTTCCATATAACCAAATCACTAGGTGAAAACGGTACCTTAACTATGACACGTTCCCCTTGGGGTCCAACCGCTTCCCTAAGAGGGGCAATCAATTGTGGCTCCATTTGGTTCTTCCGACCCTGTCGGGTACGGGAAGCCAGCGGAGTCCTCTGAATTTCACGGGAGGCACCTGGGGAGGGGGTTTGAGGACGAAGGGCTACTGAAAGCCGAGAAAACCCCAGAGTCCGTGGAGACTCCGTAGCTTCATCTTCTTCATCCTCATCACTCCCCCCCCAACTCCTCCTCACTTGATGATGGAGCAGAGGGACCCACACGGGACAGACCAGCAACATATAGGGACATATCCTCCTCCTTTTTATCCAACTTTACCGCACAATTCACACACAATCCTTTTTTCTTACACCCCAGACATTCTTCCTTTTTATCTTGAAGCCCAATCATCAATATCTCACACTCTTTCAACCATTCCGGTTGCCTCCTCAAGTAATAAAACAAATCCAAGTATGGCATTTCATCCCATTTTTTATTATCTTGCAAATATTGCATTAAAGGAGTTATTTTTCCTTTGTCAATTGTCCCATTTAATGGCCACTCAGGCCCCCCTTCGGACCCATAAAGTGGCCACCAATGATTACAATAGTCAATCAACTTCCCTTTGATCAAACCTTCTTCAGAGAACCCCCCTTTCTTCCATTTCTTTAACAGACACCCCAAGGGAGTATTCTCCGGAACCTTCCCATTAGATTGTACCAACGCCTTGAAAGTTTTCAGCGGCATCATTCCCAAACAGAATAGACAGGAAAAGAAAGAAAAACTATGCAAATAGAAAGATAGACCAGCCAACCAACCAACTTGTCACCCTCCGATGCCACGGGGGAACAAGTGCCGGACCAGCGAAGCTTTCGCCACGTCTTACAGCCGGCGCCGAGGCTTTACCCAAGACGTCTTTAGCCCAACCCAGCGGAGCTGATGCTTTGTCTTACGGGCAGACACCCAGTACCAGAAAATAAAGCACCTTCGGGCTTACCTCCTGCAGTTGTCCGACAGGTGCGGGGTCGGGCACAAACCAATGACTCCCTGAGAATCACTCGGTGCCAGCGTGGAGTGGATCAGGACGCGAACCGCCCCAGCAGCCCTCGGAGTCCTGCCGCGGTCGCCAGAAAACTGTTGCCCGACAGTGAAGAAGAGACACGAAACAACAGAGTTGTTTAGTGCGGTGCTTTATCGAGGGCCCTGGGGTCTGAGGACTAGCATCCAAAGTCAGAGCCCAAATTAGTTACATTTCTTCAGGGTTTAAATACACTTTTAGAAGAATTACTTCACTCTTAGATCTTCTTGCTTCACTACTCCTACATGATTTTCTCAAGGTTTCATCAATCCCTTTACATTCCTTCTAGTAATAAATTGTTACAGTTTCTTTAGATAAGTCTTATACATCATGTCAGCAAGTTCTACACCAGTACATACAGAGTCTGCCAACACAGGGCCCAGTTTATAAGACAACCCTTAGCATGACTACTGCTAATGCTAAATTAATATATATATAAAGTTTATCAACTTGCAACAATCTGAGCGCAGCTGATGTGTGTCACCGCTTTAGCTCCAGAATTCCTCTGAGCCCTGGCGAGCTCGCCACGTGTCCGTCCGGCAGCGGAGCTTTTGCCCAGGGCGGCATCGAGTCCCGGTGCTGGGTCGGAGCCAGTTCGGGCGATTCGGCGGGGCCCGGGTTGGGCTGGGTGCCGGGGTCCCGAGGGGCAGGTGCTGTTATGGTGGGAGCCGTGGGGTTGGCGGGCAGCAGGGGCTCTGGGCTGGCCCCATTGCTCTGGGCAGCCTCGATCTGGGATGCGGCAGCGATTTGAAGAGTCCCCAGAGCTGCGGGTGCCAGTGGGACAGGTGAGATTTGGGGGGTGGCAGGTGCTGGCAGGATGCCCGGGCTGCCGGGGCTTTGGGTGGGCAGTGAGATGTGCAGCCCCTGGGAATTGTTCCTGTGGCTGTCCTGGGCTCCTGTCAGCTCCCCAGGCATTGCTGTGTGGGGAGGGAAAGGAGAGGAACCAGGGCCTCTTGTCAATCGGGGTCCTTTTGTGTCTAAAGTCTGGATTTTGCTTTTGGTGCTGTATTTGTGCAGTGATTTCGTTGTTTTTATTAAAACTATTTTTTGTTTCATTTTTGTGTCCTGGGAGACTCAATGGTCATTGTGTGGGTAGGAAGGAGAGCTTGGGATGGAGGAAGACTGAAGGGAATGTGCTTGTAAGGCTTGTTTTCCTTCCCAATATCCTCTGATTTTTTTGGTAATTTTTTCCAATGGAGTCTGTTTTCCCGTGATCAGTGAGAGACTTCTCCCCATTCTTATCTCGATGCACGAGCCTTTCCTTAGATTTGCTCTCCCTGTTCAGCTCTGCAGACTATCTGTCATCCAGGCAGGGTCAGGTGACAAGAGGGACTCTGTGGCACTTTGTGGCCTTGTGGTTTTCCATCTCTTGTGACAGTTGTGTGCATCTAGAAGGATCCTGAACCTCTAGATCCAAAATATTCCTATTTCCATGTGGTGTGTTCTTGCTGTTAGAGGTACCATGTGCTCCCTCTATTCCTGGGAGCAGTGGATCCTTTCAGAGGTGCTGACATCTCCAGGCAGGACTCCCATGGACTCTTCCCACCATTGATCCACCTTCCTGCATGGAGCAGCTTTCCCTGCAAGGGCTGAGGCTCTGGGTGTGGCTGGGGTTGAGGAGCCCAGCCCCAAGCCCTGGCCATACTGTGCTGGGGAAGCCACAGCTCTCAGAGGCAGATCCCCCCATCTCCAGGTTCCCTCAGCTCCCAGCACAGCCTTTCTGTCCAGAATTCCCCTGGAGCTGACCCCAACCTCAACCCTGATATCTGCACGTGTCACCCTTGACTCTGTGACATCCCTTGGCTGAACAGGAGCTGCACTGACCCAAGGGCAGATACTGGGGCCAAGAGAAAGGAATTTCAGTGTACAGAGCCCAGCTGGGGATCCCTTGCTGGGCAAATGGGCATTGACAGTGGGGTTGGGAATGGGGCAGCAGTCCTGCAGTCCTTCCCTATGGCCATCCACTTCTGAACCCACCCAGCAGCCCATGGGACAGGAACAGAGTGCTCTGTGCTTGTGTTCTGCCTACAATCCTGCGTGGAGAAGTATTTTCACCAGACCCAAGCTGGGCATCACTGGCTGGTGGTGAAAACTTGATTTGGGTTCTGAAGTCAGTGGAGATTTTCCTGAGCCACCGTGAATCCCAAGGGTCTCTGGTTTTGCTTCCAGGATGATCCTGTCCCAGCTCAGAGGCCCCTGTCAGGGTGAGCCCCGAGGGCACAGATCAGTGACAGTCCCTGCCAGGGCTCCCAGGAGCTGCCAGGGCCTCCATTCTCCACTGACATTCCCTGACATTTCCAGGAGATGTTCCCTCCTCACAGAACACTGACCTCACAGAAGGGACCTGTTGTGGCACAGGTCAGAAAATCCTTCAGGCACCTGGCTTGGCTGTTTGTGTTGGATTTTCCTGAGGAGCAAGCAGTGATGCGGAATAATTTCCTTTTGCCTCTTAGGTCTTTGTGCCTTCTTTGTTGGAGAACTGATGAGCATTGATCCTGCAGGGGCCCAGGGACATTTCCAGCTCCTGCACACAAAAGGTTCCATTCCAGATGTTCCCAGCAGTGCATTCATGGAGTCTGCACAGACGTGCTCCTGTTTCCAGCTCAACAGCTCTCTGGAACATGGAACATTCCCTGTTTGGTGTCTGATGGAGAGATAGGTTAGAAAAGTGACCATGGGGAGCTGATGTGCAGCTATTGTGTGCTGGGCTGGGCTTTTACTCTCCCTGAGGAGGACCATGAGTAACCTGGGAATTTTCTGATTTTTCTGTCTTCCTTTCCCTCGAATTTTTTTCGACATTCAGGTTCCAAATCAGTTTCTGTCCTGGCCATTCTCTCCAGGTTGTGACCACCGGGAGGTTTTGCAGCAGGTCTCAGGAGGGAAAAAGAGGAGCCTGTCCTCCCTACATCTGGTTATTTTGTGCCACTTGTCCCACCATGAGCATAAAATTACCCCCTGTCCCGCCCAGGAATGGTGAAATGGGATTTTTAAATCATGTGATTTCAGTGAAAAGCAACAAAATAACAAAGTTATCAATCATGGCATTCCCAAGGGAGAACATCTGATGGAACTCAGTGTCCATGGGGGATGTTTGGGATAATAAATGCTTGCAAATCATTAATACTGTGCACTTGAGACTCCCTTGAGTTGCCTCTTTTTCCTCCACAGTGGGCTGAGGCTGGGCACCTTCAAGGCATGTCTGACCACAGAGGAGCTGGCATATGGATGCACTGGAGTGCAGAGAGCCTGGGGATGAGTCCTGATCCTGTCCAGAAATGGGACTGGGTCCTCCAAACTGGGCTCTGGGCTGTGATGGGTTAATGCTCTGAACATTCCCTTCCTGCAAATTCCCTTCCAAATGTCCCAGATCCCTCCAGTTCACAGACTCCCTCAGTAGCTGTGGTGAGGTGGAGAGGATGGGAACAGGGGGTCTCAGTGCTGTTGAGCTGGATTGGCTGGGAGAACTGGCTGGTGAACAGTTGCTGGCCATAGAAATGCCTCTCCCCATCAGTTTCCCCAGCTGTGCCATGCTCCTGTTCCTGCTGCAATCCTGACAGGTGGGTTTGGGCTGTAATCACTCTGCTCCATGGGGCCTTTCTGCAAGTGCTGTAAAATCCTGGCCTTGATCTTTGTCAGATACTGAAACTCTGTGCTGGGCCATCTCTCAGCTTTGGTGAAGGAGATAATTCCCAATTTCCCCTTTTTTTACCTTTTGTCCTCCAAGATGTTTTCAGCAGAGGACACACACAGTGGAACTTGCCTCCATCGTAGGTGTGCTCTCCATAATTCCAACAATTCTTCAGTGTCTTGAAGACCCTTGTGAAGCTACAATCCTCCTCTTGGTGCTTCTCAAGAAGACTTTCCCAGGTTTTCCTAAGGTTCACTAACTCTTTACAAAGATCCCCCAGGAATTTGCCCCACTCACATCAGTGCAGTCGTGGCTGACCAGGTGGGGAAACACAGGCAGGTCCCTCTGGAAGTTGTCACCTCCAACAGTCTGAGATTTTAACCTGAGCTAGTTCAGGAGGGAGGGATTGTCATGAGGTTCAAACCAAGGGAAGGAACCCCAGCACCAACTCTGTCTGACACAGCTGGGCCCATCCTGGCTCTGCTCCCCACCCAGGGAGGGGAACAGGGCAGCTCTGGATCTCCACACACACAAACACCACACCTTGGCCCTTGGCTGCACTGGCTGCCCTGGAGCCAGGAAGGATCCATGGAAACAGAGGCTGACTTGAGTGAGATGCAAAATTTCAGCTACTCTCTGGGAGAGCAAACCATCAGCTGGTTACTCCCATGCCAGATACTGGGGCCAAGAGTAAGGAATTCGAGGGTACAGAGCCCAGCTGGGGATCCCTTGCTGGGGATATGGGCATTGACAGTGGGGTTAGGAATGGGACAGCAGTCTTCAGCCTCCAGAAACATCTCCTGCTCACTGGGAAAGAGAGGAATCTCACTGAGCAAGATCCTGTGAGGTCCTGGTGGATTGTCTTGGGTTGCAATACAGGATTAGACCAAAATTATCTGTTGAAACCAGGTGGGGCAGTGATCATTATCTCCAGGGAGATATCTCCTGTTAATGGGCCAGCTGTTAACAACCAGGTGAGGCAATGTTCTTTATCTTTTCCACAACCCAACCTTCCTCCAGGGAGATATCTTCTGTTAATGGACCATTGAGTCCCACTTCATTACTGATAAAATTCCATCATCCCAGTGGGAGATGTTCCACCCAGGAGGGAGGAGACAAGCATTTCCTACCTACATAAAATCTGACTTTTTTTTTCCATTAGTGTTTTTTTTTTTTTAATTTTAATTTCCCTAGTAAAAAACTGTTATTCCTATTCTCATATCTTTGCCTGAGAGCTCTTAATTTCAAAATTACAATAATTTGACAGGAGGGGGTTGACATTTTCCATTTCAAAGAGAGTCTCATGCCTTTCTTAGCAGACACGTGTCTTTCAATCCAAGACAGGGATGTTCCAGCACCTTCCACAGCTCTTTTCCCTTCCCTGGACATGCTCCATCCCCTCAGTGTCTCTCTGGCCATGAGGACCCAGCAGTGGACCCAGCCCTCAAGGGGCCTCAGCAGTACCAGCACAGGGACTGTCACTGCCCTTTGCTTCTGGCCCACCTGGGCACACTTGGGCACAGCTGTGATCATGTTCAGGTGCTGTCACCAGCACCCTCAGCACCTTTTCCAGTTTTCCAGCCTGTCTGCCCCAGCCTGGAGCACTCCTGGGGTTGTTGAGACCCCAGTGTGGGACCCTGCACTTTGCCTTATGAACCCTCACACCTTTGGCCTCAGCCCATCGATCCAACCTGCCCAGACCCTTCTGCAGTGCCTTCCTGCCCCAAGCAGCAGATTCACAGTGCCACACATCTTGGTGTTGTCCATGAATTTGGTACTGGTAGGCACAATCAGCCCTGAGCCCTGTACCAATGAATTGCTGATCTGGAAAAAGGAGCCCATAACTTGCATGCTGGTGTCATCTGGAATGACCCCTTAGGTGTCCAGGGGCTGTAAATTCATCTGCTGTGTGCCTTCACCTCCATTGGGCCCCTCAGGGATCAAGGTTCCTCAATTCTCCACCAAAGGAGGCACAAAGACCTAAGAGGCAAAAGGAAATTATTCCACATCACTGCTTGCTCCTCAGGAAAATCCAACACAAACAGCCAAGCCAGGTGCCTGAAGGATTTTCTGACCTGTGCCACAACAGGTCCCTTCTGTGAGGTCAGTGTTCTGTGAGGAGGGAACATCTCCTGGAAATGTCAGGGAATGTCAGTGGAGAATGGAGGCCCTGGCAGCTCCTGGGAGCCCTGGCAGGGACTGTCACTGATCTGTGCCCTCGGGGCTCACCCTGACAGGGGCCTCTGAGCTGGGACAGGATCATCCTGGAAGCAAAACCAGAGACCCTTGGGATTCACGGTGGCTCAGGAAAATCTCCACTGACTTCAGAACCCAAATCAAGTTTTCACCACCAGCCAGTGATGCCCAGCTTGGGTCTGGTGAAAATACTTCTCCACGCAGGATTGTAGGCAGAACACAAGCACAGAGCACTCTGTTCCTGTCCCATGGGCTGCTGGGTGGGTTCAGAAGTGGATGGCCATAGGGAAGGACTGCAGGACTGCTGCCCCATTCCCAACCCCACTGTCAATGCCCATATGCCCAGAAAGGGATCCCCAGCTGGGCTCTGTACATTCAAATTCCTTTCTCTTGGCCCCAGTATCTGCCCTTGGCTGGGAAGGTCAGCCCCAGCTCAGAGCCAGTGCTGGGACAACAGCAGGACAGGACTGGGCCATCCCTGGGGCCAGGGGCACTGCAGGAGCTGTGTCGCAGTGCCAGCCCAGCCTGGAGCCACAGCCCTGCTGGGCACAGAGCCCCTGGGAGCCCATGGCTGGGCCAGCTCAGCACAGCAGCATTGGGCTGATCCAGCAGGACACGGTGGCCGTGGCTGTGCTGGGACTCTGGCAGGGGATCTTCCCCTGGGGGCCCGGAGCAGGCTGGGGCTACAGGGTCAGCAACGGGCTGGAGCCGGGCACTGCCACCACCCCAGCACTGCCACAAGGCCAGCCCTGCTGTCCCAGTGCCACCATTGCCCAGGGCTCCCAGGGCACCTGCAGATCCCAGTGCCCCAGCTGCTGCCATGGCCCAGGACCCCGCTGGGCTCCCCCTGCCCATTCTCCCTGATCCCGTGGTGCTGCTGCCCCAAAAAGAGGGGTCAGTGCAGCCCCTGTTGAGCCCAGGGGCTGCAGTGGGGACAGGGACAATCCTGCTCTGCCTCAGCAGGTTTGGGGCTGGGCTCAGCTCTGGGGTGTCCTCCAAGGAACGTTCAGGAAGGGGAACCGGGAGATGGGGGCTGTGGTGCTGTTGGAGGATGGATCATGTTGGAGTGGGGGTGGTCCCCACAGAGTCCCTGGCTGCCTTTGGATCCCTGCCTGCCCCCCTTGACCCCCTGGGTGCCCGGTCCCCTCCAGGGGCAGCTGCCCCATGCAGGAAGCTGCAGGGATGTGGACAGGGGGGCTGGATCCTTGCCACAGCTGGGATGGACTCTGTGCCAGGGCTGGGCTTGTGGCCAGGGCTGGGGGCTGTGCCAAGCCGGGCTTTGGCCTGGGGGCTGTCAGGGAGGGTGCAGGGAGGAGTCCCTGCAGGGATAAAGGTGCTCCTGCCCTGCTGCAGCCTCAGCCAGCGCTGCCCAGAGCGAGAGGAAGATGAAGGTGGCTGTGCTCAGCGTGGCCCTGCTCTTCTCCATCCTGATGTGCCCCCTGGCAGACGCTCGGGCTCGCAGACAGTGCGTCCTACGTCCTGGATGGGGATTGATTTGTCACGATGACCGCGGCTCCGGGGCAGGATTCCCTCCTCCTGGTGAGCAGGAGATCCTTTGGGGTGGGATCTCTGGGATTTTCCTCCTTGGCTTGAGGGCAGACATGGGCTGGTGGCTCTGGGGACTCTTGTGTCCTCCTCCAGCCCCATCAGGCCCAGTCCTGAGTGTCCCTTTGCTCCTCTTGCCCAGGGTCCCCTGGACGTGGCCACAGAAGGTGGTTCCATCATCGTGGTGAGTTCTGGAGCTTGGGGGGCACCAGTGGGGGAACTGGGAACCAGTTTGTGAACCCCAACCCTTACTGGGGCTGGGGACACCTCACTGGGGATTGGGCTCACCTCTGTGGAACTGGGGAAACCTCAGCAAGATTGAGGACACCTCACTGGGATTGGGGACACCTCAGTGGGACTGGGAACACCTCACTGGGATTGGGGACACCCCAATGGGGATGGGGACACCTCAGTGGGACTGGGGATACCTCAGTGGGATTGGGAACATCCCAATGGGGATGGGGACACCTCAGTGGGACTGGGAACACCTCAGTGGGACTGGGAACACCTCACTGGGATTGGGGACACCTCAGTGGGACTGGGAACACCTCGTTGAGGCTGGAGACACCCCAATGGGGATGGGGACACCTCAGTGGGACTGGGGACACCTCACTGGGATTGGGGACACCTCACTGGGTTCTGAGTTAACCTCTGTGGGATTGAGGCCACCTAACTGGTATTCGAGACATTTCACTGGGACTGGGGACACCTCACTGGGTTGTGGGAAAACCTCAGTGGGATTGGGACACTTCACTGGCAGTGGGCACACCTCACTGAGGGAACTGGGAACCAGTTTGTGCACATCATCCCTTACTGGCCCTGGGCACACCCCACTGATGTGTCCTGGTCTCTCTTTCCCATTACCCCCATGTGGGACATCCCCAAATCCCCTTCTCGTCCCCCTGCTCCCAAAGCCCTTTCCAAACCCCTCGGGTTTTGTCCCCTCTCCCTTTTTCTCCTCCCACCACCCACCCCAAGCTTCAGGCCCTGTGTCCCCCCCTTTCAAATTCCTTCTTCCTCATCTTCTCCCTCCTCCTCCTCCTACTCCTTGTCCTCATCCTCCTCCTCCTCCCACACAACCCCAGCCCTTCCCCACCCCCAGTCCCATGGGGTCCCCAATTCCCCCACTTCATTATCATGGTGGGACCCCTTCACCCCGAATCTCCCATCCCTGGCTGGGACTGGGGACACCTCAGTGGGGCTGGGGACACCTCAGTGGGACTGGGGACACCTCAGTGGGGCTGGGGATACCTCACTGGGATTGGGAACACTTCAGTGGGGCTGGGGACACCTCGCTGGGTTTGGGGACCCCACAGTGGAACTGGGGACACCTCAGTGGGGCTGGGGATGCCTCAGTGGGGCTGGGGACACCTCAGTGGGGCTGGGGACACCTCAGTGGGGCTGAGGATGCCTCAGTTGGGCTGGGGATACCTCACTGGGATTGGGAACACTTCAGTGGGGCTGGGGACACCTCGCTGGGTTTGGGGACCCCACAGTGGAACTGGGGACACCTCAGTGGGGCTGGGGATGCCTCAGTGGGGCTGGGGACACCTCAGTGGGGCTGAGGATGCCTCAGTGGGGGTGGGGACACTTCAGTGGGACTGGGGACACCTCACTGGGATTGGGGACACTTCAGTGGGGCTGGGGACACTTCAGTGGGGCTGGGGACACCTCAGTGGAACTGGGGACACTTCAGTGGGGCTGGGGACACCTCGCTGGGTTTGGGAACCCCACAGTGAAACTGGGGACACCTCAGTGGGGCTGGGGACACCCTGGTGACGTCCCTGGGTCTCTTAGCAGGGAGCAGTGAGAGCCATTCCAGTGAAGAAGTCTGAGGTGAGTACCCTGAACTCTGTGGGGTCCAGACCCTCCCCTGGCATGGCCGTGGCCCTTGGGGTCACCCCAGTGCCCCCCCAGTGCCCCTCAGTGTCATCCAGCATTGCCCCACCCCCACCTTTGTCCCCAGCCCATGGTGGCCACCCCTCGGGATGCTCTGGTGAGAAATCTCCTGGGGTCTGCAGCCCCCCAAATGCTTCTGGGGGACTCTGGGGGGACCCCACAGCCCTCTGGGGTGGGCAAAGCCTGGGGCCAGTAGAGGGACCCTGAGGGGGCTGTCCCTGCTCTGTGTGCGGGGACAATGGCCAGAGCTGTCCCCAAGGCTGTCCCTGCACCCAGGGGGCTCTGGGGGGTGGGGTGGGGCAGGAGGGGCTTAAGGAGGGTTTGGGGCATCCCAGGGGAAGCAGACCTGGGGCTCACCGGGATCTGAGGGGCCGACTCCTGTCCCTGGTGTGCCTGTCCCCAGTTCCCTGCTCCTGCCGGGGAGGGGAGGGGACAAGGCCCCTCTGCTGTCCCCGGGGGCACGGGGGGGGGGTCACATTTTGGCCTCTGGCTTTTAGAATGGAGCTGGTGGTGACCCCGTGTGCTGCCGCCTCCAGCAGCACAAGGAGATCCCATTGCTGGAAGAACCCTGAGCCCCGGGATCCCCGGGAATGTCCCTGCAAAGATCAACAAACCCCTGAGCAGACTGTGGGGTTCGTTTGTGCTCTCCTTGGGGAGAGGATTCTCTTTGTGTGGGGTCAGGAACTGCAGGAACAGCTCCAGGAGGTCCCGTGGGGTCAGGAATGTTCCAGATCCAGATCCTTACATGGGGTCAGGAAATGTTCCAGATCCTTCCATGGGGTTTGGAACTGCTCTGGGAGCTCCTATGAGGTCAGGAATTGCTCCAGACTCTTCCATAGGGTCAGGAATTTTCAGGGAGCTTCCATGGTGTTAGGAATGTTCCAGGTCCTTCCATGGGGGCAAGAATGTTCCAGATCCTTCCATGAGGTCAGGAAATGTTCCATGAGCTTTTATGGAGTCAGAAATGTTCCAGATCCTTCCATGGGGTTTGGAACTACTCTGGGAGCTCTTATGAGGTCAGGAATCGCTCCAGGTTCTTCCATAGGGTCAGGAATTTTCAGGGAGCTTCCATGGTGTTAGGAATGTTCCAGGTCCTTCCATGGTGTTAGGAATGTTCCAGGTCCTTCCATGGGGGCAGGAATGTTCCAGATCCTTCCATGAGGTCAGGAACTGCTCCAGGAACTTCCATGGGATCAGGAATGTGTTGGGAGCTTCCATGGTGTTGAGAATTGTGGTAACTGAGACTGATAGCAGTGTACATTTAATTAACATATGCAGTTTGATAACCAAGATGCCTTTGCAAGAGCAAACAGAGCTCTGAAGATTACAAGAAGATTGGATGAAGATTGGTGAAAGGAAGGAAGATTGAACTAAGAAGAAATGTAAAGTTTGTCCATGTGATGTTGAACCCAATGAATGTAGTAAAAAATCCCTAGCCTTCCTGAAAATATCGTATAAGCAAGTGTAGATCACAGTAAAATTTGGAATCTGATCCCCAGTCAGCAGTCCCTGTCTCTGTCTCAAACCTTGATAGACACTGGCCCCTCTTCCTGGGGCATCAGGAAGCAGGGAAAACAGCAATGTGGGAGGAGTTTGAGTCAAGGGCAGGCGGGTGATTGGGATCTGCAGACACTGGGAACACTGGGAACACTGGGCAGTGCTGATCACCTGAACACAAGGCTGAGGCCTGGGGAATGCCCTAGGTGTGCTTGTTCCCCCAGACAGAGCACTCCATTTCCCTTTCCCTGCATGCCCCAAACCAGTCCCATCTCCAGTCCCAGGGCAGAGTCCAGACAGGAATGTCCTCTGTCCTGGGGCTGAGCCTGTCCCACCCAGAGCCACCATGCCCACCCAGAGCTCCTGCTCTGCACAGCTGCCACACACGGGGGTGCCAGGGACCCCATCCCCAAAAAGGCTCCCATTCCAGCCCTGTCCCTCACAGGCACTCACCCACAGCTCCCCAGTGCCCTTGTGCCCACAAAGGGTCTCTGCAATGCCCTGAACCAAGGCCCAGAGCAGGATGTGCCCATCCCCAGGGATGTTTGTCCCCAGGCAGCCACTGGGATCAAATTGGGCAAACAGAGGTGCCCAGTCAGGGGAGGGATGTTGGTCCCCTGCCAGCATCTCTGATAAGCCTTGTTTACCCAGGGCCTGAGGCAGCAGGAAGACATTCAGTCATCTTGGGCATCCAAGAAGTGAAAATCCCCTGAGAAGTGGTTCCTGAGAGCTGCCCATTGCTGTGATTCCTGTTTGCATCCCAGGACATTGGTGAAGGGTTCTGCTTTCTCTTTCTTGTAGATTCATCAGAGATGTGTTGTGGCCCAGCTGGGAAAAACCTTTCAGGCCACTGCCTTGACTGTTTGCTCTGGAACTTGTCCAAGGAGCCACAATACCCACAGAGGAAGATTTTCCTCTGGAGTTTTGTTGCTTTGTGCCCACGGATGAGAGAGCAGAGTGTCCCCGTGGGGGATTCTTGCCCTTCTGCCAGGGCAATGCCTTGTTCTGCTGTGCCAAGTGCCAAGTTCTGCTGTGCAGCTTCCCCAGGGTGGTGCCAGCACCAGCAGCTCCTTCAGGATTGGAACTAGAGTCAGCAAACACAAGCAAGCCCCTGGTGAGCTCCCAGGATACCTGGGGAAAACTGATCCACCCAGTCCACCCCCAAATTCTCCCAATTCTGAAGCTGCTGGCCAAGAAGGACCCCAGAGCCAGGTATAACCACTTGCCCTTTGCCAGGACACCCTGGTCACTCCACCCCACCATGGCCAGGCACTCCAGGTGACCGTGTAGGGTCTCACAGCCAGGACACCACACAGTCCCCATTGCCCCTGGACAGGGAGACCCAGCAGCCCCAGTCTGCCAGGGAACCAAATTTCAAGACCAATAAATATTCTTTATTAAACATACCTTTGATTTATTAAGTTTTTTTAAAAATTAAAAGTTTTTTAATTAAATAAATTTATTTTAGTAAATAAGGAATTTTTAGGGAAAAGGCATTAAAAGAAAATTTGCATTAAATTTATTTTTTTCCTTTTCAACCCAGGGCCATTCCTATCATGCTCACAGTGAACCTCAACCTGGCCACCCAAACACTCAACTCACTCACCCTGGACCCTGCTGCACTCCCAGCACACAATTTGTCCAGGGGAGAGCACGGATTGTGTCAAGGCAGCAGAGCCCAGCGTGGAGCAACTGGACCTGGCAACTGCAGGAAAGGAGGAAATCCAGACCCACGGACACAAACACAGAGCTTTGGTCAAAGGGTTTATTGATTATTCAGGGGAAATGGCTCAGGGTCAAAGGGGTCAGGGGGTTCCTCCAGGGGTGATCATCTCATGCCACCAGAGGGGATCAGGACACCAGTGTCCCCACAACTTCCAATCCAAAAAATCAAACCCCAGAAGGTGACCTCTGGTGCCCAGTGGGATATGAGAGGGGTCCCTGCAGGCACGGCTCACTTAGGCACCCAGAGAGGCAGCCAGGTGCTTCTGCTACAGAACAGCCTCCAGCTTTTCAACAGCTGGGGGCTGGGGACAAACACAGCATTAGAGACACACTGGGGGCACTGGACTGCACTGGGAGGTGGGGGAAAGCACGGGGGTCCTGTGGGGAGCAATAGGGTGCAGGAGCTGCTCCTGCCCAGAAGCACTGGGGGCCTGGCCAAGAGGCACAGCTGGGGCAGGGGGCTGCATCCTGGGACATCCAGGGAGTGCTGGGGGCACAGGGATGGGAATGGAATGGGGGTCTGGGAAACGAGTTCCCTGGGGAGGATCTGTGGGGCAGAGGAGTTGTCTGGGGGGTCAGTAGGGGTGCACTGGGCTGTGCTGGGACAGACTGGGATGGCCTGGGGTGTGGTGGCCATGCTAGGGGAGGATCTGGCACTGGCAGAACTCGTGGTACCAACCAGAGGCATCTCCAGGATGGTGACATTGTTCAAATAAATCTGCAGAGAGACCGGGAGACCTTGCTGGGCACTGGGATGGCCCCAGTGCCAGGGAGGGATGGGGGGACACAACTGCCCCCCAAATTCCTTGAGGGGATGCCCTCCAATCCCAGCGCCTCACTCACTTTCTGCAGATCATCTTGGACTCCTTCCAGGAGCACCTGGGAAATAAGAACAAAAGTTTGGTCTGGATTGGACCCCGTGGGGGGTCCCCGTGAGGGGACACGGACACAGGGAGCAGGGCGGGGGCAATGGGGTGGGAATTCAGGGCTGTCAAGGAGGTCTGTTTGGGGTGGGAGGGAGACCCAAAGACACTGAACTGGGGCCAGTGGAGGGCCCAGGGGACTGGGCTGGGGGTGTGGAATGGTCTCGGTGTGAGGTAGAGGGGAGGAGAAAGGAATTGGAGGGTAGGGATAAATGAGTGCAAGGAAAAACAGGGATGGGTGGGGACAAAAGTGTCAGAACCCAGAGAGGATTTGTGAAGACGAGGGAGAGACAGGGAATCATTGAAAGGGACCCTGTTGCAGTGGTGAGGAAGAAAGGCAAAGGACTGAGGGGGGACATGGAAGGAAAAGCTTCGGGAATGGTCAGGGGGAGGTGTTTGAGGAGCCCGGAGAGGACACAGAGGAGGGGGCAGAGAGGGAATTCCTGAAGGGACCAAAAGGCTGGGATGGGTGACAGCAAAGGGCAGGGTGCAGGGACAGCGTTTGGCTGGTGCCTCACCTTAGCCTGTGCCAGGGAGCACAGCAGGATGGAGAAGAGCAGGGCCATGCTGAGCATAGCCACCTTCATCTTCCTCTCACTCTGGATAGCGCTGGCTGAGGCTGCAGCAGGGCAGGAGCACCTTTATCCCTGCAAGGACTCTTCTGCCTGGAACCAATGGTCTGTTGTGACACCGTGGGACCTCACAAAACCAAGGGGCTATTGTGACATCACGGGGCCTCCTAGAATGAAGGGGCCATTATGGTACTATGGGTCATATTGGAAACAATGGGCCAATGTTGACAGCATGAGTCCTCAAAGAACCAAGGGGCCATTGTGACACCATGGAGCTTCATAAAACCAAGAGACCATTTTGACACCATGGATCGAATAGAACCAAGGGGCCATTATGATTCCATGGGTTTTAAGGGAACCCAGGAGCCATTTTGACACTATGGGGCCTCACAGAACAACAGGACCATTTTGACACCATGGGCCCTCACAGAACAAAGGGGGCATTGTTTGATCACGTGCCCTATCTGTACAAAGCAGCCATAGTGATAACATGGAGTGTAACAGACCCAAAATGCCATTGTGACACCAAGGGACCTCATGGCACCAAGAGGCCCTCTTGAACACAATGGGACCACACAGATCCAAAAGGCCATATTGACACCATGGGTCCTAACAGAACAAAGAGGAAATTGTGACACCATGGGGCCAAACAAAACCAAGAGGCTTTTTTGGCACCATGGAATCCAAGAGATGATTAAGACACCATGGAGCCTAATGAAACCAAGGGCCATTGTGAGACCTTGTGGCCTTACAGAACCAATGGTCCGTTTTGAAACCTCGGGGCCAAAGGGAACCCAGCGGCCATTGTCACACCATTTGGTTGCATAGATGCAGTGTTCCATTTTGACACCATGGGGCCTCACAGAACCAAGGGTCCATTGTAAAACCATGGAACCATGGGGCTATTGTGAGATCATGGAGCTGAAGAAAACCGAGGGGATTTTGTGACACCATGGGGCTTTGTGGCCCCAAGTGGCCATTGTGACACCATTTGGTCGCATTGAATCAATGCACCCTTTTGACAGCATGTCTCACAGAACCAATGGTCCTTTGTAACACCATGGTGTCCACTGGAACCAAGGGACCATTGTGAGACCATGGGGCCTCACATAACAACAGGGTCATTGTGACACCATGGGTTCTAACAGAATCAAGGGGAAATTTGGACATCATGGAGCCAAACAGAACTAAGGGGGTTTTTGGCACAATTGAGCCTCAGAAATCCAAGAGGTGATTAAGACACCATGGAGCTGAATGAAACCAAGGGATGTTGTGACACCTTGTGGCCTTACAGAACCAATGGTCCATTGTGAAAACTCGGGGCCAATCAAACCAAGGGACCATTTAGAAACAATGGAGCCTGAAAGAATCAAGGGGCAATTGTGATACCATGGGGCCTCTGGGAACCAAGGGGCCATTGTGACACCGTGGGGCCTTACAAAACAAGGGGAACTTGTGGCACCATGGTTCCTAACAGAACCACAGGGAAATTGTGACACCATGGGTCATAACGGATGCAAGGGGATTTTGTGACACCATGGGGCCTAACAGAACCAAGGGGCCAATTTGACACAAATCTACCACCTGGAACCACTGGTCCATTATGACACCTTGGGGCATAATATAACCAAGGGGCCATTGTGAAATCATGGGGCCTCATAGAATCAAGGTGCCATTGTTATATCATGGGAGCTCATGGAAACAAAGGGGCCACTGTGACAGCATGGGGCCTAATGGGATCACGGGTGCATTGTGACACCTTGGGGCCTCATGGAATTAATGGGGCACTGTGACACCATGGCACCTCATAGAACCAAGGGGTGATTTTGACACCATGGGGCCCAACGGAACCAAGGATACCACTGTGGGACCCCATGTAATCTTTAAGCACACCAGGAACCTGCTGTAGGTGAGCTCCTCTCCCCAGGGTTCTACAGGTGCTATAGGATTCTGCTCCATCACAGGCTTCCTATTGACTCATGGCCTCCTTTGAGAATGGATCTACTGCCGAGCAGGATCCAGCACAGGATGCAGGTGAATCCCTCCTCCATTCTGGGCCTCCACGGGGTGCAAGTGGATCTCTGCTCCATCATGAGGTGCCTGAGCCAGTCCCCCTCTCCATGTGTAGCTGCATTACTGGGGCAGGGTAAATTCGGGAAGACCAAAATTTCTGTTTCTTCCAGTTACACGGCTGTGAATACTGAGTTTTTGTAGAAGCTACTGCCCATTCTGGTGTTGTGCATTACCTGCAACACCCAGCAGTCCTATCTTAGGTTTAGCCTCCCATATTGACAGGATCTTTTCTCAATCTCCTCCAGCTCTCATCCATAATTTCCTATATATTTGATGGCAGCATTCTTCTTTCATGAACAATCTTAAGGTGTTGGAACCCTGGTCACTGAGAATTTTAGACTTTCTGTGCTGACAAGCACTGACCCCCAAGAGAACACTGCATTTAACCTCAGGTCATGGAAAAGACTTCCAAACGTAACTAATAAAACTGAGATTATAAGTCTGTAGTTTAAATAAAAATGTGTAATATCACATAGTAAAAAACTCAGAGTTTAAAGTTTTAGAATAGAGCAATATATATATAAATCAAAACAGGAATTTTAGAACAAAGGTTTTTCCTTCTTTTTGCCTTCTTCTTCATAAGTTTAAGTAGTATATTATAATTAAATAAAATGTATGCATTACAAGACACAAATAGTTAGTTATTAAGTTAAAAGCAAAAATAATTTAAGCATCATTTCTTAATTTAAAAATTTATCCTTGAAAAGTCCTGTAAAAAATAAGTCTTCATTTTTAATTTAACTTAAAATACTGTAAAACTCACAGTCTGTAAAAACAAAATTAGTAAAACAAATTAAAATATAAATTAAAATTAATAAACATCTAAATCCAAACAAACAAAAAATACCAACTCGTACATTTATTCCCAACCCTAACAAAGAAGTCCCCCACAATATTAATGCATCATCCAAATATTGGGCAAGTCTATGCAATATTCGGGCCTGGATGCTTGGATCGAGTCCCATCAATGTTGGGATACCCAGAATTCCATCCTTCATGCTGGAGTGCAGGATGACATCACATGTGCACGGTGTTAAGCATTGCCATTCCTTGACAGCTGATCAAATCTGGAGGTCAGGGATTCAAGGAGCCCTGCTTTTGCATCCGTTTGGTCTGCCAAGTATCTTAGTCTAGGGAAGGTGTATATTTTTTTGGTATGTCAGTTTTCTGAAAAGGCTTTCATGTGATGATGTGTGTTCTCATACATATTACTCACCAAGCTGGTGACATGGTGTGTTGGATTGATGTGGCCAGAAATGTGTACTCTATCACCATCTGTTGAATCTGGGTGAGGCAGCGATTCCTTATCTCCGTGGTACATACTATCTGCTAATGGGCCATCTTTAAGACTAGGCAGGGCAATCATCCTTATCTTTTCTACAACCCATACTGTCTCCAGGAAAATATTATTTGCTGCTGAACCATTAAGTCCCACTGTATGAATGATAAAATTACATCATCATACTGGGAGATGCTCCAGCCAGGGGGAGGAGCCAAGCATTTCCTACCCGAATAAAAAACCAGAGATTTTGGACACCAAAGTACCATCCTTCCACTGGATTCCAGAAGAAAACCAGGCCTTTTCCACATCATCCCTGGACCTTCAGAAAAAAACTGCACCCTTCTACTGGTCCATTACTTCAGCTAAACCACATCTGACACTGCGGGAAAACTGTAGCCACCATTTAATTAGACTGCTACCAACACCCTGACTGACAGGGTGTCAAGCTGTATTCTGACTCTGTCTGTATTCTCTTCCAACTCTATTTTAATTTTCCTAGCAAAGAATTGTTATTCCTAATTCCCATATCTTTCCCTGAGAGCCCCTTAATTTTAAAAATATAATAATAATTTGGAAGAAGGGAGTTTACATTCTCCATTCCAAAGAAAAGCTTCTTCCTTTATTGGCAGACACCTGTCCTTCAAACCAAGACACATGGAAGTCCCTTTTGCTGCAGACCGTGTAGAATATGCTGCTGGTCAAAAGCATTAGCAATGTCTACAAATAGGCTTGAGGGAGCATGCCTCAGTTAACCTTGCTGATCTTATTCTGCAGAACAGTCAGCAAGATGGAACCAATCGTGATCATTCATGGCTTCTTACTAAACATGTATGATAATAGGTTTCTTTTCCAGGTTCAGTATAGGTGGCCCATCCACCTGGACCAAATTGGTGAATTTATCCCAAATACGGGCAGTGGCCAACTGAGTATGACCGAAAGAATTGAATTTTTCCCACATGTCCTACCCACTGTCCAGCAATGCTGTTCAGCCTTATTTTTTATTTTCATGAACAGAAACAATCCATTGAGCTTTCTCCACAAAAGTATGTACCATACCAATGGAGAAGAGCAGTGCTCTGGATGCTCTGGGCCCAGGCTGTCTTCTCTTGCCTCATCTTACAGAGACCTAGGGCCAACTGCATAAGAGTTTTTCTCACACCACTTTCCTCGCACTCCTATAGGAAATCCCACAAATTCAATATCTGATGCATTTGTAAGATCTTGAATTAGTCTGTGAAGGCACTGGTATTTTCTGACCTTCTCATTGGCAGGAACTTTCAAGGAGGAGTTGGAGTGCTTGTACCTGACTGTCATGTTCACCATGAATGCCTTTCTTCCTTCAACAAAGATCAAATTTGTCTTCTATAACTCATTGCCATCACCTCTTGAAACACAGTCCAATTCTTCTTTTTAGCCTCGCAGCTCACAGATGTGTCTCTTTGTGCCTTTTTTCCTGGTGCTTTGAGTAATTGCACAGTTCCCTATAATACAGGCTGATGGTTCATTATCAGCACCACAATATTTACAGGTTTTCACAAGTACCCCTGGCCAGGATCTCTCTTGGGGGGCAGACATTGGCTCTCAACTGCAGTGCAGTTGCCAGTTTTCTATGAGGTGTGCTTCTGGTTATCCACCAATTACTGATATTATCATTATAAACATCTCAATACTGTGGCCTTGGTATAACCGTTGTTTCTACATATTATTTATATTATATTATATTATATTATATTATATTATATTATATTATATTATATTATATTATATTATATTATATTATATTATATTATATTATATTATATTATATTATATTATATTATATTATATTATATTATATTATATTATCTGCCTTGGGATACTTAGTCAACCCCTCCGAGTTTCAAGCACAGTAGTTTACATGTTCCAAGAACTGTTTAGAGCAGCTCCTTCTCAGTTTGCCCTTTTAGAGTGTGCACATTTCTTGGCTGTGGTTCCAGTTCATTCTTATTATCACCTCCAGCCTGGGCTTTGGTCCTTACTTGGTGCTGATTGTAGCAGTGGTCTTCATCACACATACATTGGATGTTATCCCAGTTCAATTCCCACAAGCATGACTGTATCAGCTATTTCACTACAGTGTCTAAGTTTAGTTAATAGCATAAATAAAAACTGTATCTGTATAGCAGAGTTACTTTAACACTATACACACAGCATCCATTTTCGTATTTGCAAAAAGCCAATATTGTAAGATGTACTTATAACATGCTAGATATTTTCCAGCCCATTCCCAGCTCAAAGCAGAGGGAAGAAGAAAAGGAGAGAGCAGCCCTGACAGAATCCCAGAACTATGGTGGTGAGAAGGGGCCCAGCAGGGTGAGACACCTTCAGCCCAATGAAGGTGCAAATGAGACCACAGGAGACCAACATATGGATTTGATTGAACATGGATTTAATGGAACAAGAAATGTGAGGTAGAGAAATAGGAAAGAGAGAAAAAGAAACAAGGAAGAGCTGAGGCTGGGACTGGGCAGCTGCCAGAGCCGGCACTGAACAATTTGCTCAGTAGTGACTACTCAGTGAGTGGCATGAAAAATGAGATTTCTTTTTCGTAGATTTAAAAAGGCTTAATAAAAGAAAATAAGAGACAAAGAATAAAGAAAAAGCTTATAATGGTTGGGTCTTTGGTTTTTAGCTAAGAGTTCACTTGATTTTTTGGAGATATTTTTAAAATGTTTTAGCTTGTCGTATATTTATAAACTTTTAATATATTTATAAACTTTTTTATAAATTATTTTTTATATTTTAGGAAGTGTTTATCTGGCTATTTATTGAGTTGGTATTTTAGAACGTGTTTTTTTATTGTAGTTTTAATTTTTTTTTATTAGTTTTAAATTGGGCTGCGATTTTTAAGTTTTATAGACTGTTGTTGTTGGTAACTGGTTATTAGCAGTACGTGCTTTCATTGGGTGTTATTTAATTAAGTAGGTAGTTTATTTATTACAAAGACATATTATTAGCCTATGTTATTTTTAAAAACAACTATATTTTAAAAAAACACTACACATACAGTATTAATTTGAATATACAGGAGAAGCCAATCCCATAACCTGTATTTGTAGCAGCGGCGGAGCCGCAGCGCCCAGCGCTCCCCACTCCCACCCCACCTGCGCCACCCCCTCGCATCCAGCGACCCCCGGGAGCAGAATTGGGGCTCGGGGGGAGGGGGACGGCACGGACGGATCTGCACTGGGGGGCCCCGAGCCCCCTGCCCAGCCCTGTGAAGCGCGGAAAAACTCTCTATACCACACAAAATAAGGTGTAAGAGTAGGAATGTATTTTATCAGCGCTGAGGGGGATAGCTCCTCCAAAAACACGCACAACTTTGGTGAACTCTGCCTCTCTTTTAATTCTCTGCAAATTAGGATTGCACAATACACCTAATACATATTCATTGCCTGTCCCGATTCATATTAAAATTAGCTACACAAGAAGTTAGTAGCCACTGGGGCCATGGAGCTCTCTTAACAATGGGTGACAAATTTAACTTTTGGTCCCTAACTCAGCACACTGTTACTTGGGCAGGCAGACTTAATCCCTTGGAAAGGGAAAACCCTGTAGCTTTAATTGGTAGCCCTGACCAACTCCTAGAAAACATTCAAAAATCTACCTGCTTGCAAATTATACATGAAATAAAATTCTCCACTGGCCATAAATCACCTATGCAATTACCTGTAAATGTAAAACAATATCCTCTTCCCTGTGGTGCCAAAGTAGACATCAAACCGGTTATACAGGACTTGTAAATCTTACCTGTATGGACAATCAAAAAACCCAAACCTGGCACTCTGGCTGTTTATCTATATACTGATGATACCCTTATGGGAGGAGATGAAATAGAAGTAGTGAGGGATACTCAACAAAAATTAATCTCCCATTTGGAAAGCCCTAACTCGGAAATTGCCTCAGAGAAAATTCAAAAACCTTCTCAGGAAGTGAAGTTTTTGAAGACAGCCACTACTGGGACTGCCCCCCCTGAAGGGGTGGCCCAGAAATCCTCAGTAACAGAAGGAACTGTAAAAAATCTGGTAATAACAGAAACTGAGAACTTGGGCAGCAGCTACGACAAAACTCCCTCAGTAATTGAAGTAGCTTCTGCTTTCTCCCCCAAACAATCTTTGTTCACTAATTCTTCATTCACTAATGCTTCTGCTGAACAAATTATTGCTGGGGGATGGGGTGACTCTTGGGTTGGGGTGCTGATGGTTATTTGGGGTGTTTTCCAGCTTGAAGTGCAGAGTGCCTCCTTTGTTTGCAACTACACTGACTCTTATGCTGTGTTTAAAGGAGGTACAGAGTGGCTTCCTTCTTGGCAGCAAAATGATTGGGAAGTTAACAGAATTCCAGTACGCATTACATGCTGGATAGTTCCATCATTTTAACCTCCTGCCTCTTTGTGGCAGATTCTATTGTGTTTACTTTTCACAGAATAATGCCACGGGATGTGAAGATTAATTGTTGAATCCCTCATCGAACCTGTATGCAGTCATGGCACAGGACCTTACAGATGTGTTTCATTTTGTGAGATTCAAAATCAAAAATGAACTGTTGTACAAATTTCCCATGAAATTATGTGGTAAAAACAATAAAAAACATGGAGGGGAACTTAATGTTATAACACCTACTACCCAACCACTGGTTATACTGAGCCTGAAAATTTTTGAAATTGGACCTTGAGTAATTCAGAAAACTGGCCAACAACAAATATTGTTTAATCTGGCATTGTCTTTTAAACAAGTCAAATTGCCAATGTAAAACAATGTCTCAGTAATTCTGCCAGCTTGTTCACCTTTTCTAGGGGTGGAAAACCTGGTTGCAAATCCAGGAGGATCCTTTCAAGAAACAAACAAGAGGCATAACCACTGTTGTGGGAACAAGATTGGGAATTTTGAATAGTGTTGATTTAGAAGTTTTAATGAATACATTGGCTAACATCTCTTTAGCTCTCTGCTTTATTCAGGCTCAATTGTGGATGCAGTCAGTTGCTGCCTCAATTGTACAAGAAGTGGAGGAAGCCACTTTTCCTACTGAAATTCGGAGAATAATTTCGGATAATGCCCATGATTTTGAAAAATAATTCCAATCCTGGTGAAATTACTACCCCAGCACAAACACAGCCACAGTCTTTGCACTGACCACATGTAATGCTCCAGTACATTCAATATTCCCTATCACTGCATTGGGGCTGAATCATGAGAGAGCTATTCTCTATCCTTTTGATCTTAGAGAATGGGCTCGTCAAATTAGTGAAAAGTAACAAACTATTAATTTGGAAACTTACATTGTCGGGGAACAAGAAGGGTTTATCTGTGAAAGTAATGCAATCAGAGCTCAAGATATTTGCTTAGAAACAGAACAGAATGTCTGTAACTTTGAAAGTTATCCAAAGCAGATTCCTGAAACAATACTGGGGTATATGAGCAATGGGTTTGCATGATTTAGAACTGCTTGTGATAGTGTTTTTGTAGAAGATTTGGTAATGAGTACTAAAAATAATTTAAATCTTTGTGTCTGTAACTTTACTAAAATTGCTGTTTTAAATTTGAAAATTGTTTGTTTTAAAATTACTTATTTTAGTTGTGTTCCATTTTAAAATGAAATCAATTATTTGATTTGTAATTTGAACATTTCTTGCTTCAAAATTGCTTATCTTTTTTGTATTGCATCATGAATATTGATTAAGGTTGATTTTTAGTTATTATTTATGTTGCATTTTCTTTAAGTATTGACTCAAACTGATTATATTTTAATGAAGAAATTATTATTGAATCAAAAATTGAAATTGAAACATTGATTTAAATTGTTTATTTGTCTTTTGTAATCAGAAATTGAAATTGATTGGTAAATTGATTAAAATTTATAAACATTTATTTAAATTGCTTATTCATCTCTTTGCAATCAGAAATTAAAACTGAAAATTGATTGTTAACTGATTATTTTATTTTAATCAAGAAATCATTATTATTAAATCAAAAAATTGAAATTGAAACATTGATTTAAACTGCTTATTTATCTTTTTGTAATCAGAAATTGAAATTGATTATTTGTTTTGTTTTCTCTCTCTTTTACCTTTCCCTTATCTTTTTCCTACTTTCCTATTCTGTCCAACTTTCTGTCTCTGTTTTCTGGGATATGCTCTCAACTCAGATGAGTCCTGAAGACTTCACCACAACACCAGGAATGAAGTGCTGCTGCCGATGATCGTGAACCACGGGGTGGTGTAAGAGTCAGTCTCAAGTTTTCTCTGATCTGCCTTATGACCATCAGCAGAGACCAGGAACCTGAGATTGCACCACTTGCCCTGAACCAGAGCTCCAGCCTGCCCAAGGTGGATGCTTGCATCAGGCCAGGGATTATTTGTAGCTGTGCCTGGTGCTTTTCATGGTACACTGCAGAGTGTTGGTTATCACACCCTGTCCCCGCACCTGCGGGGCTAAGATCTCCACAGACAATAGTCCATAAATCTTCCTACCTTTTGGCCAGAGGCCACTCGCTTTGGAAAAGGACTATAAAAAGTGATTTTCCCCAAACTGACTTCGAGATCTTTTTCTCCCCAATGGATTGAAGATGCGTCTTGTCTCATCTCGTCTCGTTGGATGGCCACAAGGGTGCGTCCCGTCTATTGGTAGGTATATTCCATCCTTCTCTCTCTCCCCTTTTATCTCTCTCTCTCTATCACAAAACTTGATTGTTAGTACACAATAAACTGAATTACTGCTTTCTGCTAAACAAACCTGAGTCTCTTGCCTTTTGTCTTTTGCACCCTGGGGTCGACTTAACGATCATGACTCCTGCTTGGGTTGAGCGGATCGTGATAGATGTGCTGCTGACTGTCACCCGATTCCGGGTCACTTGTCACCAGCTGAACAAGTTCCCCATCCCCCCCGGTAAAATTGGCTGCTGGGACACACTGGCATGGTGAGGGGACAGGGATAATGCCTGCGGGGACAGTGGGAACAGGGGGGGAGGCACCTGCAAAGAAACAATGGGGACAGGGTGGTGGTACCTGTGACGGGACAGAAGGAATGATTGGGGTGGTGGCACTTGGGAGGACAGTGAGGACAGGGTGGTGGCACTTGGGAGTACAGTGAGGATGGGGTGGTGGCACCGGCAAAAGGACAGTGAGGACGAGGTGGTGGCACTTGCAAGGGGACAGTAGGGACAGACACACTTGCCCCCAAGGCTGGCAACCCCTGCACGGGACCGCCGGAAGGTGAGAGTCCGGCGGCCGCACTCCGACACCGCGCCAGCCACGCGGCTGGACTCTTCCCAGCGGCCTTACAACGCCCGAGACGCCAGGGCAGATGTGTCCCCAAGCTTGTGCATGTCCCCAATGACACACATGTCCCCTGTTGTCCCCAGGGCCAGAGCACAGAGCAGGGCCTGCAGCAGGTGGATGCCTTGGTGGCCCGGTACCGTCATGGCTGCCTCTGGTGGGGACTTCCCTGGCTGCCCGTCCTGCGCCTCTTCCACCCCAGCACCCTTCGGCCACTCCTCAGTGCCTCAGGTAGGACACGAGACACCAGATGGGTCCCCAGGGCCACCCATGGGTGTCACTGCACCTGGCACAGAGACCTGGCAGTGCCCAGGCAGTGGCCACCAGCCCAACCCCACAGGTCCCCAGAGGTGTCACCATGGCTAGGCCAAACACCACCCCAGAGTGGCCACCAACCTGTCCCTGAGGTTCCCTAAGGCCGTGGGTGCCGGGAGAGGGTCCCCACTGTGGGTTAAGGGGTGCAGACAGGGTGCCTCATCCCAGTGTCCCCACCCAGGGGACCCCAGTGTCCCCACCCCAGTGAATCCCTGCCCACCCCATCCTTGTGTGTTGCAGCTTTCGTGGCCTCCAAGGATAAAACTTTCTAGGCCTTCCTCAAGCCCTGGCTTGGTAAGTGGTGGGAGTTGGGTGGGGACAGCACCTCTGGGTGTCACACAGGTGGGGACAGCACCTCTGGGTGTCACACGGGTGGGGACAGCACCCCTGGGTGCTCCCGCTGGATCCAGGTGTCACGGGGAGCACACAGCAAGTTTTGGGGACAGAACCATTTTGCACCCGCAGTGGATCCGGGTGTGTCACAGGGGCAGTAGGTGACCCTGACACACTCTGGGTGCCCCCAGGATGGAATCCGGTGTGTCACAAGGGCAGTGGAGGGCTGGGGGTGCCTCGCTGCCCTTCACCACCATGTGCATCAAGGAGAGCCTGCGGCTGCACCCTCCTGTCACTGCCGTGTCCCGGCGCTGCACCGAGGACGTCCCCCTGCGTGACGGCCGTGTCATCCCCAAAGGTATGGCGTGGCCAGTGTGTCCCCAGTGTCACCACCCACTGCTGTCACCTGCTGTCCCTAAAGTGGCCATTCCCATCCTACCAGGGGTCATCTGCCTGATGAGCATCTACGGGACCCACCACAACGCAGAGCTCTGGCCCGAGCATGAGGTAGTGCCACCTTACGAGGTGTCCCTGTCACCATGGTTGTGACAGCTGCGTCCTCACAGTGTCACTGTCACCCCAGGTGTTCAATCCCCTGAGGTTCAGCCCAGAGAACAGCAAGGGACGGTCTCCGTCCTCCTTCATCCCCTTCTCTGCTGGCCCCAGGTACGTGGTGGGGTGGGGACAGGAGTGTCCCCAAGTGCCACCCCCATCCCTGGCTGGGCTCACAGTGGGGTGACAGTGACAATGGGGATGTGGTGGCAGGAACTGCATTGGGCAGAGCTTTGCCATGGCTGAGATGAAGGTGGTGGTGGCACTGACACTGTCCCGGTTCGTGCTGCGGAGGGACACAGCGAGGCCACCCCCGCGCCGCAAGCCCGAGCTGATCCTGCGAGCCGAGGACGGGCTCTGGCTGCTGCTGGAGCCACTGGTGGGAGTGGCCTGAGGGACACGAGTCACCAGAACATGGGGACATCCCGCCAGGCAGGTGTCACACCCAGGGGAGGAGCAGTGAATCAACGGTAGTGAAAGGGACAACATCGTGGTGGTGCTGGGGCTGTGTTCTCCTTGGTCATGGGACATGTCATGGTGTGGATGTGTCCACCCATGGACTTGTCCCCTAGGCTACTTGTGACCATCCATGGCCATACTGCCATGTCACCATCCATGACCACATTCCCCCATGTCACCATCTATGTCTGTGACCCCCCCCAAGCCTGATATCTCCATCCACAGCCCTGCCCATGTCCATATCCAAGTCCATGTCCATATGCATATCCAGGTCCATGTCCATACCCATGTCTGTGTGCATATCCATATTCCCGTGCCCACCATGTCCCCACCCACAATGTCCATGTCAATATCTTAGTTCAATGTCTTTATTTTTACCCCAATGTTGGGTGAAGGGATGAAGAAAAATTAAAGAAAATCAGGGCCCAAATAAAAGCATTTACCTGTTCATGCTGGCTGGGTATGCATAGGCTTCGGCAGGTAAAAAGAACTGTTTTTAGATGACTTTCCACTCCATTGTCTCCAAAATCTCAGTTTTCTGCCCCAGTCCATCGCTATTTGGCTGTGGAAGATGCCTGTGGCCCAGACAGAAGTAGAATCATGTAATGTTTAGGTTGGTGAAGATCTCAAGGTCCATCCAGTACTCCTTGACGCTGCCAGTAGAAATTATGGGATACAAAAGTACAATTTTTTGAGGTGGAAAGTAAAATCCGCTGTCCCAAATGAATTCCTGGTGTCAGTCTGCATCCCAATGGATTTTTGGCCTGCTGAGTCTAGGTGCCCACAGTGAGCCAGGAAGATGTGGAGACCACAAGCCAGGTGCATTCCCAACATGGATCACCAGGACTATGGATCACTGGGGAGCATCCAACAGGGTCCAACAGAGGAGATGGAGCTGGAGCAGCACAGGAACCTCTTCCCACACGCGGGGAACTCACAGAGCTTCCCTTACCAGTGCCCCCATTGGTGCTGGGTCATGGCAGAGTTCTGGGAGAAGCTCTTCCAACACTGGGGACACTGTCAGGGCTCTCCCTGGCGTGGATCCGCTGGTGGGTGACGAGGGTGGAGTTTTTCTTAAAGCTCTTCCTGCACTAGGGGAAGCAGAAGGGCCTCTCCTCTTCTCTACGTGAATCTGCTGATGCTTTAGCAGACTCCATCTCCTCTGAAACCTCTTCCCACACTCAGTACACTCATAGGGCCTCTCCCCGGTGTGGATCCTCTGGTGGACAATCAGGTGGGATCTGTGCTTGAAGCTCTTCCCACATTCCCCACAGTTGTAGGGCCGTTCCCCGGTGTGCACTGTCAGGTGTTGCATAAGGTTGGAGGAGTCATTGCAGCCCTTCCCACATTCCCCACACTTGTAGGGCCGTTCCCCAGTGTGGGTCCTCTGGTGGCAGATCAAACTGGACCTGGCACTGAAGCTCTTCCCACATTCCCCACAGTCGTAGGGCCGTTCCCCGGTGTGCACTCTCCGGTGGTGGATTAGTTCGGAGCTGTTATGGAAGCCTTTCCCACATTCCCCACAGTTGTAGGGCCGTTCCCCGGTGTGGATCCTCTGGTGGCGGATTAAATCATAGCTGTCACGGAATCCCTTCCCACATTCCCCACACACATAGGGCCGTTCCCCAGTGTGGATCCTCTGGTGGTAGATAAAACTGGAGCTCTGCCTGAATCTCTTCCCACATTCCCCACACTTGTAAGGCCGTTCCCCAGTGTGGATCCTCTGGTGGCGGATCAGGGTGGAGCTGAGGGTGAATCCCTTCCCACATTCCCCACACTCATAGGGCCGTTCCCCAGTGTGGGTCCTCTGGTGGTGGATCAGGCTGGTGCTGCAGTTGAATTCCTTCCCACATTCCCCACACTCGTAGGGCTGTTGCCCAGTGTGGATCCTCCGGTGGCGGGTCAGGCTGGAGCTGCTCTTGAATCCCTTCCCACATTCCCCACACTCGTAGGGCCGTTCCCCAGTGTGCACTGTCAGGTGCCTGATCAGATCTGAGGTGTCTCTGAATCCCTTCCCACATTTCCCACACTCATAGGGCTTCTCCCCAGTGTGGATCATCTGGTGCCGGACCAGGCCAGAGCTCGTGCTGAAACTCTTTCCACATTCCAAACACTGAAGGGGCTTGTTGCCATCATGAAGCTGCTCATGGACCCTCAGCTCAGAGCTCTGGCCACATCTCTGGCTGCCTGCCCGGCCCAGGCTGGGTCTTTCCTCCTCGGATCCCCATGATCTGCGTTTGCAGCCCCTCCTTGTGCAGGATCTCCGTGGCTTTTCCTCCCTGTTGGATTCCTGCACTGTGGAGCTGCTGCAAACGGCCTCTTCCACGAGGTTCTGCTGTGGGGATTTGTCCTCCCTGGTCTCCATCCTCAGCTCCTGGTCTAGGGGTGGCAGGACAAGGAGAGGATGGGATTTGCCTCTGTGCCAGAGGGAAGGAAAAGGAGATGCCCCCAATCCTCCCCAGCAGGACAGAGGGGGAAAGGGGCAGTGATTTCCTCCTCACCTGCCTGGCTGTCCTGGGACATCTTCCTGTTCCTCACAGCCTTTTCGTCCATCTGGATAAGACTTGGGAATAGAAAATCTTGGTTTGGGGGAAAAACAAAGTGATTGATATGGCTTTGAAGGTCCTGCTGTCTGAGTCCATCTCTAGAAATGCCTGGGCTGTTTGGTGTCCATAAAAACCACCAAAACTCACGAAGGAACCCAAAAATACTCTCCCAGGAGATCCCTGTTTGCACTGGTCCTCACTTTGGGGTTATGGGGTCCCTGTTCTCAGAGCTGCTGGGGGCCCGTGGCTCCTGGGGATTCCCCCTCTCCCGGCTCTTGCTCAGGCACGCTGAGGGAGTTTTGTGGGTCCCAGGGCTCATCCTGTCCTGATCCTGACTCGGCTCCTCCCACTCCAGGCACTCAGGGCTTCCCCCGTTCCCTGCCAGCCCTTCCAGACTCTGGGAGCCCGCACCCCACTCATCTCCCGGCTCCACCTCCCCTCCAGGCTGCCGGAGGTCCCCCAGCTCTGCTGTCGCCCCTCTCCCCACGCCGGGGCTCCCGCCTTTCATCCCCCGCCTCTCCCGGGGATCCCCAAAACCGATGTCCCGCCCCGCCAGGACCGGGCCATCGCCACGTGGGCCCCTTCAAATCCCCCCAAGGAGCATTTACTGCTCAGCTTTGGATTCCTGCAAGAGCCAGAAACATCCCCTCCTCACATCAATAAAACAATACCTCTCCCACGGACACCCAAATACATTTGGGACTCGATTCCCGAATCCGCGAGGCACAAACACCAACCCCCATCCCCCAAGAATCCGAAACCCAACCAGCCGTGCCGGAGCTGCCGCGATAGCCCCGGGCCGAGCTTCCCCTCCGCGCTCACCCGCGGGATGCAGGAATGCGATGCTGCCGGGGCCAGCGGAGCTGCGGGCTCAGCGGGGGGCAAGAGTCTCTCTTGTCAGTTTATCAAGGCTTCTCCACAAGAAAACAGTTTTCTCATGGCTTCAATTTCACAGCGAATCAGCCACCTGGGAGAATGGAAATCTGATCACTGTGTAAAAGTCCCTCCCCTCAACCTACAGAATTCCTCACAACTGTTTTCAAGAGCCATGTCAACTTACGGAGTACACTTTTAAGCATGAACTATTCAAAAAAGCAAAGATTCACTTTATCTATCTCTGAGATCATCTTTATCTCTGGGAACAGAAGTCTTCTTCTCCCCTGGAGGCAAAGGGTCTTCATCACTCTTCTCTATCTCTGTTCAAGCTTCTCATCAAATCACAGCTACTTCAACATCTGCTTGTTCAGCATGAATGCCTTTGCTCATGTCTACAATTTTAATGCTTCAACCACCCCATGCTTTTCAGTGAGTTACAGGGAAAAAGAGTCTGATATATCAATCATATTTTCTCCATAGCCTTATAGGAAGATTTCAGCCCAAGAGTGAGGCATCTCCATCAATCCCTCCTGGGACCTGACTTCTATTTCACTGACCTTGGTGTCTTTATGTTGTTTCTCTATGTGTCTCCACTCTGTCCTTTCCACTCACTCAAGAGAGAACTGAAGGTCTGCAAGTCTCATCTGTACACTGAAAAGTTCATACCTTGCCTGAGGCCTGCAGAGGGTCACGTGATCCCTGCTGGGCCATGGCCTAAACTGTTTATGGTGGAGGATTCTTAAGCAGCTGTGCCAGGAGGGGAGGCAAGGGCCTCAGCAGCCAGGCTAGAACACAGCAACAGCGTCCATGGGTCGATGGCTCCCCCTCCTCCTGCCCGGTGGTTTCTGGTGAGACTCAGCAGCAGCAGCCACACCATGGGCTGGTCTGGCTGCGCTGGGGGAAGGGCAAAGCGGCCAGGATCTCGGTGGCCAGGATCTCGGTGCCTACCCTCTCCCTGCCTAGCAATCACTGGGGCCCAGCCCTGCAAGGACAGGGTACCCCTGGCCCGGCTGGGCCCAGCCATGCAGAGAGGCCAAACCAGGCTGTTACCTGTGCTAAGGTCAGAAGGAAAAGAGAGATTCCCGGGGTTTATTCTAAAATGTGTGTTCACAGAGGTGTGTTCAGCTTTCTCAGTGGCTTAACAGATTGTCAGTCCTCAAAACCAATCACTGATTGGTTTTTGTCAGACATAGAGGAAGCTCTCAGCAGTTCCTCTCAGAAAAATTATTTCTGTGGGTGGTTTCTTCCCTCCTCACCAAATGTCATATGTGCAAAACCAGCATAACTTTCAAGCCTAATCAGCCCTCTGTGACCTTCACTGGGTCCTGGGATGAGGAAAAGCAATTAAGAAAATATTGATCTCTGTGCCAATTTCAAAATCTACCCTCGGGACTCTGACCTGCTTTGGACTAAGCTTGTTCACTGGCAGTTTCCTCCCTGCTCCCAAAAGTAGCTGCATCAACAAGGACACTGCTGCTTTCCCAGAGGAAAGTGGGGAGATATTGATGAACTCCAGGCTGGATGGAACCCACATCTGGTAACTCTTAGGGGGATGCATCAGTGCTGGGCAGATACATCATAGCTGTCTCCATAACATAACTGTCTCCATAGTTCTGTCTCCAGAGCTGGATCCTGCTAATGGAGTACCTGGAAAAAGCTGGGCAAAACCTTTTTTATTTATTTTTAGATCTGTCAAGACAGATCTAGCCTGGAGTCCTAAAAAGACTCTAACTATGGGGTAATCTGCAAGGCCTTTGCTTTCTGGAGTCATTCACAAAAGGAGACAGATGAAGGCAGCAGTTTTTGCCTCCAGTTCAAACATGATATTGCAGCTGTTTTCACAAAGAGAGCAGAAGAGGCACTGGGCAGGAGAAGGCTTCTCAGTGCAGGGGGCTGGCTCTACATCACCTCCACCTGCCTCATGGTCCAGACATCAGTCTATTGCAGATGGACAGCACAGCCTGTACAGATGAGAAAAGAGAGGTGTACTGTTCCCAGTCACCTTAAAACTGCCCTGCATGAATCGCTCCCTCCCTAGCACCTGCCAATCCTTTTTCCTTCTGGGAGGCTTCCTCTTGAAGAAAGAAAGGACCTGATCTCATTTTGCCCAAAGAATTGCAACAGAGCAGTTGCCACAAGTGAGATGCTTTTCCCCATGTAAAGCAAAACCCAAATTTGAATGCAGCCCGTCTTGACACAATTCCTGATTTTCCTGCAATTTTTCCAGATGGAGAAGGAAAGTAAGATGTGTATTTCCCTGCCAAAATTGTTTCTAATTAATTAAAATGTCTGCAACCTCTACTGGGTTATAATTTTCTATTATTACATATATGAATAAGATTATATGCATATGAGTGTATGTCTGGTTATATGGGGGACACAGAATTTAAGTGACAATCAAATACTTAGCTCTTCCTCACCTTCTTTGCTTAACATTAAACTGTCATGTATCATTTAAAGTTGGACTGTTAGAGGCATCTTATGATAGAAGTGCTTGAGAGGAAGTCTCTGATATCCTGGGGAAAATTTTCAAGAAATCAGTCTCCTCTGAACTGGGATGTAAAAATGAGGAAGAAAAACTTAAGTTCTGTCCTCTGCTAAAATTCATAAACTTTACAGGCTCTGGGTCTGAAAATAATATGGGGTTCCAACTTGATGAAGTAGATTTGACCTCTAGAAATGCTGGCACAAATGGGCAAAGCACTGGGTGAAGGAAACCAGAAATTCTGCTCACTATTGCAATGAACACTTGAGGGTAAAAAAAAAAAAAAATCAAACATGCTCTGTCAACCTACCCTTGTCTGAGTTTGAACCCTGTCATTCATGAATCATGTAAAAATGGAAGCCTGAAGGGCTGATAAGTGGTGCTGGGCTGCCAGGCAGGAAGAGCACTGGGGTGTGAGCCAAGCAGTCTAGCCTCTCTGCCACTGGCCTCAGCTGACCTTGGGCTTTTGACTCCTAGAGTCTCAGTTTTCCCATCTACACATTAACTTCTGTTTTTCATGAAAGGTTATTTCATAAAGTAGCAGGCAGGATGAGGGGAGCTATCTACACTTACTTAGGGTTTTGCTGGTTCATTTTTCTCTGCAAACACAATGTGAGAAGGGAAATGCATTCAAAATTTGTAGACGACAGAGGTGAGGCAGGCTGGGGCAGCCAGGCAAGAACTTTCCCCATCAGAGTTTTGGGAAGTAGGTTGTCTGCGAAACAGCTTGAGACCCAGCCAGGTCCCAAACCTGAGAGCAGCCAGTGGCCAAGTGCAGAGGTGGAGCTTACACTGAGGCTGTTTGTTAGATACTAAATGCTGGGATAGGTCAATGCTGATCACAGCACACAGGAGGTGTCTGAGGGGAGCTGTGCGGAGAGCAATGCTGGCCATGGGGACAGCAGCCCTAGTGTTCTTGGTACTGCTCAGCCTAAGAGTGATTATTTGTGATGCTGAGGACACCTGCTCAGGTGAGTAGAGAACAAATCTTATTGCCATCTCACTGAGACAGCCTGTTTCATCTGCCCTGATAAGAGGAGGCTGGGGCAGGGAGAGAAGTAGCATATGATTTTTTTTCCTTCTATGACTTTTTAAATTCAGCTGCTAGTGGGAGGAGAGGGCATCTGACATCTCAGCAGCTGCTTTAGAAAGCTGATGTCTCCAACTAGTGATGTAACATCATTCCCTCACCAGTGGGGTCTCTAGAAACAGACAGTCTCCTGTGAGGTTTTCCCCCCTGGTTCAGGGGTTTTTTTTGTTAGTAGGGCCTTGGTGCAGTTACCAAAGGATACAGAGCAACATAAAGGATTGGTCTGGGGATGCTGCGTGGCACAGTGTTTCTGACTGTTCCTCAGGAAAGCCAAGGGGGCAATTTCAAAGAGGCCTTCCATCTGGAGATTCAGAAGACCCTTACTGTCCACAGATCTATCAGTGTCACTTACTCTGCTATCAATACCCTATTGGGGCTCTTCTCAGCTTTTGTTTTATTAACTACAATGTATTTGTCATGCATGCAATGTCATATATATCAGCTTCCTCTCCCACTGAACTCCTCTAAAACCAGAGAGATGCAGAATCTGGCTCCTCTAATACTTGAGATCCTCAATGCCATCTGTCAACCCATGCAACACGCAAGAAATTTCCATACTCATTGGTTTTGATTACACTGTTCCTCCACTTCAAAGCATTGGTTTCTCTCCAAGACATTTCAGAGCCCTAATAATCTTCACAAAGACTGTCTTCATTTCTCAGAGGTGAGAATAGTGGGACTGGGTGATGCTGACCAACTCGCCATTCTTCAAGGATGTCCAGGGATCCCAGGTGTCTCTGGCCCAAAAGGAGAACCAGGTCTCCCAGGAACAAAAGGTGAGGCCGCCAAAGCCAGTGATAAGCAATGTAATATGAGATAGTTTTGTTGCTTTGGGTAGGGGGAGCAAGCTGAGGCTGGAGGCAGTAGCTGGCCTGGCACTGGCTGCTGTGAGGAACTGGAGAATTAGACTGGAAAACACCCCAATTAGACATATGCCGGTACACAAGGAGTGACCTGTTTCTTCCTTGAGTCCTGTCACAAATCTGAAGTGCTCTTGGGGTGTGAAGTGTCTCATTTGTTTCTTCTACAGAAAATCATCCATTTATTTTCTGGGTCTGTATTGAACAGTCTGGGTGGGAGGGAAGCTGAGATGCTCTGCCTATTTTCTGGGGAACAGTGTGGGAAATGTACTGGCAACCCCTATTCTGGGGAGCAAGAGAAATGGGGATCCTTCAGAGTTTTCATAGCCAATTCACGGAGAAGGTGAATCACATCAGCTGAGTGAGTTGATCCACCACAGCAAAATCCATGGGCAGCTCCACAATGTATCAAAGCTCATAAGAATTCATATGTGAACTGCAAATTAAGACTTGAAGTGGCAGCACCAGTATAGTAAGGCTTCAATAGAAAAAAGAAAGGAATAAAGTAAAGAAAATGATGTTGCAAGACTGAATATGATTAACTCAGCTCCCCTGTTTCTGTGAAAGCCAAGGCCCAGTTGCCCAGGCTTCTGTGACTCCCTGCTCTGGTCAATTTGCAATGTGCACATAAAAAATGAATCTCTTTGCAGGAGAAAAGGGAGACCAGGGATTCCCTGGGAAAGCAGGACCACCCGGTACAAAAGGTAATGTGTGAACATATGCAGCTCTAATCCATAAATGCCCTCAAGCTCAGTACATGCATTCGGAGACTGGGCCTAAAGAGATGAACTGCAGGACTGGCCATAGGCTAAGAAACGGTGCTGAAGTAGCATAAGAAAAGTCTGATTTTGGGGGTATAGGTCTTGCATAGAGTGAGCACTAGAAACAGTGTCCTTGAGTGGGACCACAACACAGAAGAAGATACCACTCTTCTCAAAATTTCCCACAGACCCTAAAATCAGACCTCTCCTCATTCCCCACACCTACCCTAACCTGCCTCCAGCACAACAAGCATGCCCAAATATCCCCCAGCTCTAAGGAGCTTTGTAGCTCTCTGTGGAGCTTCAGCCCAGAGGCCTTGATGCAGAGGCACTATGCTGAGTGCTTGTTCTGCCAATTGACAGGGGCGATTTAAAGGACACAGACACCAATGGAAAGAATGGTCTTATTTTACTATGAATATAAAGGCACCACAAAAGTGAAATTATATGTTCAATAAAACTACATGCATGGCTTTGGTAACAAGCAAAAATTAGCAAGGTAATGCACCTAATCATTATTATATGAGAGGCAGGATAGTGATGGAGAAAGATATATCACAAATTGCCTAAATACTTTACCATCATCCAGAGTTCAAAGTTGCTGGGGAGCCCCTTTTCATAGTGAAGACCTGGAGAACTTTTCCTGGCAATTGGGAAAATCCTACGTGGTGTGTCCACCCATAGCTGCGGTCTCCAGATTAGCCCTGAAAGGGAGGCCAGTGTTTATAGGTACGAATTAGCAAGTCAAAGTGACTTGGTATATTTTTAGCACAAAAACACCTGGATCTGATGGCATGCTTCCCACTTAGCCAGTGCCAGCAGCACTGGTCAGAGCCCAGGCCTCGGCTGAGAGGGTTTTCCCAAAAAATACCCTACAAATAAGACTCTATTCACATCAGTTGGAAAAGTTCCTTAAAATTATACATTTCTTGCTGATAGCTACATAAGGTTAGAAACAGCTAGCATTAGTATCTTTGTCATCTATTTTGGTAAATAATACTGATGATGTTAATCGCACAATGCCCAGGATCCATCTTGTAAGTTAACTCTAGCTTAGGCCAGCTGCCCTGGCCTAGGCACATCACTGCTTTCACCAGCCTCCAGCCTTTGACTTGGTGCACAGTGCTCACTTTAACACAAAAATGGGATCAAACAATGGCACAGGATGAGGTTCCCTTGTAATGGGATGAACCCATTAAGAGGATTATGTCTGTTGAGGCTTTCACCACCCAGGCTTGCTTAGGACCTTCAGCAGGACATGTGCTGCAAATACTGGAAATGTGTCTCTTCTAAAGAATCCAGTTGCCAGCACAAGGGATCTGTAGGAACTGAGCAGCAGGCCTAAGCCGGGTCCTGAGCAGTGCCCTGACTAGCAGGCAAGTCAGCCCTTTTGCATGCCAAATATGAAGCTATTTCCTAGCCAAAAGCACCCAAGACTTCCACTGAAATGCCAGCAGGAAATGGGCAAACCCACTGAAAAACCATGACAAACCTATTGATCAAAATCTCACAAATGCTGACTGTAAACAGAAAGACCCACAAAACTTCACTGAAATGGAACTGTGAATCCCTCATATCTTCCAAATGTTGCAGCAGTTCTCTCCTCTGTATCCTGCTCCTCCTGCTGTTACTGAGAGATACTGCTAATCAAGAGAGCAGCCAGGCTGAGGCAGCAGCAGCACCTGGGACACTCAGCTGAACATTGTAGCTTTGGATCTCTTCACAGCCTCCCCTGTACATTTGGGACGTATGGAGGGGCTGGAGCAGCCATTTGTGGAGGCATTGTAATTCATTTGCATTGGATAGTCTGTGATGAGAATTTCCTCTTGTGTTTGTAGGAGCAGCTGGAGAGCCTGGCTTCCCAGGACAGAAAGGTAAATCATGCTGTGCTGAATTTATCATGTGAGCTACTTTGTAAAACTTCCACCCTATGCTGTTCTGGTACAACACACCAGATGGGAGCAGTTATCCAGCACTGGAAGGGGCCATTGGGTGACAGTTATACCTCATTATAGGCTCTGCCCTGGCCCAGGTGCTGTGGGTAATTCCGCTCCCAAACCTGATGTTCAGCTGGTGCTGCTGCCTGGCACCATCAGCTGCAGAAGCCACAGGGCTGAGGGACTAGCCAGATTTGGGTAGAGCCCTTAATATTCCCATGCTATGGCAAAATGCAGAGGTGCAAATGAATTCAGTTCCGGCTAGCTCCAGAGGAACACATCTCTACCAGCACTAATAAGGTATTAGGAAAACATGTTTTTTTTTCCCTTGTGCTATCATCCTGCATGTGAGGGCCACAGGCACCCACCACTGAGCACTAGCTGCCCTGTGGCTCCCTATCTGAAGTTTGGCTGACAATCAGGGAATTCAACACAGCTGGTCTGGCAGATGGTTCCAGTTGTTACTGCTGCTCCCAAGACACTGGCTTAAGCCCTGTGCCAGCAGCAGCCATTTCCCTGATGGACTTGTTCCTCTGCCTTTCCAAGGGGCATTTTCTTCCTCCTTCCCACACTCACCAACATCCCATATGTCCCAGCCCAATGGGACTCACTGGGCACCAACTGTTGGTACACCACCTCCATGGATTGGGCAGCAGCAGGGCAGAGCAGCTAGGTCCAACAGAGATATGTCTTGTGTCAGTCTCATCATTTGGACCTCTAAGCCCTAAAACAGATGCCAGCAGGAAATAAACATGCCAGGTCCAACAGGCCAAGTGAGGCAGACTGCTTGCTCATTGTGCACATATATATACACAGTGCACGCCCCAGAGACCACCCCATGTACCTCCTGGTTAACCTGGAGAGCTCTTCCTAGTGTCTGAAGCAGCTAGGTGTCATTGCTGCAGTTGCAGGCGTTTGTGACTTGGCTTCCCACCTGCCCCTCTGTGCTTTCCTGAGGTCTGTGCAGATAGGCTGTGGGGTCTCCTCTGGTGGGCCCAGTAGCACCCAGGACAGCTTATATTAAGTGACTCTTCCTGCCTACTTCTCTATGCCTTTCATTTGCTTGCTGCACATGAGCCAAGCACTTCCTCTAACATCACAGCTCTCCAGTTTCAGCCGGGAAGGGGGAGTGCTGAGTGTGGAAAGTGGAGAGCAATTGATGGTGTTGTTTGTCCAACAGGAGCAAAAGGAGAGCCTGGATTTCCAGAAATATGGGGTGAGTTTCATCCTAGGTTTTCACAACAATGGTCAGCTTTGCAGAGTGAATGGTGGTTGGACTACCTGCACCAGAGGTCAGGACAGGATAGGACAAGTTCAGAGTGACATTGAAAGATAGAGTAAGAAATATCACTGTTATCTTTGCTTCTTAGACACATGCAGCTTCTCTGTATTCCAGCTGAGCTGGGAAAGTCATGCCCTCTGAGTACTACTTAGATGTCCTGTCCTCTGTGTCCTGGAGGAGGTGTGTCTGAGTTTTTCAGAGATTTGGTTCTGATTTCTAAAATGAAAGCACTACACATAACTGTATAGACATGTGGCTACTTCAAAGGCAGTTATACTCATGCACTTGCAGTGATACCCCTTTAGTACTTGTGGAGTTCATGTGTGTGATAGCATGCTCAAATTAACTTATTCTTTGGAAGAAAAGAAGAAAATAAAAGAAACAATTTTCAATTGACCCATCTGCCTCCATGAGCTAAAGTTCATGTAACCTGCTCTGACTACACCTGAGTGCTGTAAGACCACAATAACGTGCAAAGGCTCAGACAGATCAAAGTTGCTGTAACACCTGACACTGGGATGTCACTGACTGATCTCTTGCTGCCCAGACACTTCTCTGGGCATGTAAAAGATTTGGCTAATAGGAAGGAAAAGGAAAGGGCAAGTCCAGGACCACTTCCCTGCCAGGAAGGTCACAAGGCAGCTGTGTATCCATATATCCCACACAGCACACTGGACATCTGCACCAAAGCACCACTGTCTTCGATCATCTCCCCAGGCTTCTCTATAATAGCTACTAATGCAGCTGTGGGCTGGGATGTCTGATAAGGACCCACTCAGTCACCTGTGAATCTGAACTTCTGTCAGCAGGTATGGTTTTGGAGAGGGTAAAGGTTACATAGAATGTATATATATTTTTATGTATATATAAATTACATATTCAAAACTGTTGTGTATCTTGGAGAAACTTAGGGTGTGGCCTTCCAGTACTTAGGGGGTGCTTAGAAAAAAGCTGGAGAGTGATTTTTGTTTTTTACATGGGCAGTGGACAGGACACTGAGGAATGATTTACAGCTAAAAGAGAAGAGATTAGGTTAGGTATTAGGAGATGATTCTTTACTCGGAAGGTGGTAAGACCCTGGCACACGTTGGCCAGAGAAGCTGCAGCTACCCATCCCTGGAAGTGTCCAAGGCCAGGTTTGGATGAGGCTTGGAAGCAACCTGGTCCAGTAGAAGGTGTCCCTGCCCAAGGCAGGGGGTGGAATGAGATGAGCTTTAAGGCTCCTTCCAACCCAAACCACGGGTGATTCTATGATTCAATCAATAAAGAATGAGCTGAACACTGTTAACTGCATTACAGGGAGCTGTCTCTCTCTGTCACTAACTGCTTTGCTGTCAACTACCTACACACTCCCTGTGCCCTGCACACATTCTGGAGCTGGAACAAATTCCTGGATCATGAATTTGGCATCCTTTTCAGAGCAGCTCCATCATCCAGACCCTGAAAAGTCATAGCAGATAAGAGGAGTCTCAGCACCTTGCACCATTTCTTTCTTAGAAGGTGCCCATCTCCCCTGCAACATACGGGCTCAGAAGCTATGGCAGGGTTTGGCTCCCAGCAGCTCTACATGAGGATCCTGCAGTACAAAGAGGCAGCTGGGCGCTGAAGGGCTCAAAAGCTCAAGGCTGATGTGCTCCCTGGATCAGTAAACACATTATAACTCTTTCCATTTGATCTCTGATTTGCACAGAACCCAGAAACTGCCAAGAATTGCTGGCCAAAGGGAAGATTTTGAGTGGCTGGTACACAATCTACCCCCAAGACTGCAATGCCACCACCGTCTTCTGTGACATGGACACGGATGGTGGGGGATGGATTGTGAGTAGGATGTGAGGGAGGTTTACATGTTCATACAGTGATTCTTGTTAAGGCTGCAAAGGATGGCTCAAAATAGAAACACACGCTGAGGTTCACGTCTGCAAGCCAGTGTGAATCCATCTGGATGCAGGGCATTCACCCAAGTCTTGTCCCTGGAGGCAAGCTAAGTGCCGCAGACCCACTCCCTGCTTAAATCAGCAAATTGTTTCCTCCTCATTTCCAAGGGCATATGGAGGAGATCCCTGAGGGATTCTTGTGGGGTTTGCTCCCTCAACACCCCAGGAATGTTCTGATGCAGGGGAAGCATTTACCATAGGGGGCATGTCCCCAGGCACTGTGGATGCTTTTGAATAAGGGATGGGCTGGTGGGGCTGAGGTCTCTTTCAGGTTTTTCAGAGCGCTGGGATGGGTCAGTGAACTTCTTGCGAGATTGGGATTCATACAAACGAGGCTTTGGCAACCAGCTAACTGAGTTCTGGATGGGAATGACAACATCCACTTCCTCAGCTCTCTGGGTAAGGTCTGCCTCTGTCCTGGGCTGGGCCATGAGAGTCTAACCCCTGTACCACACTGGGTTATTGTAGACCTCTAAGCTTCTCATATTCATCTGAGGCCCCCACTGTTAATCCCAAACAGGATGCAGGCTCTTGCAGCCCATTGCATACAGGAAATTGCACTCTAAAAACCAGCAAAACTAGAAGTCAGGTAAGATAATGAGCTGGCTGCATGATCTATCCTAGAGAGGCCAACATATCTTCCTACTCGGACTGGTTGTGATGGCATCATCTGGGCCACACTGCCTTATTACAGCTGTGTGCAGGACTCCTGCCCATGACCACCCAATATCATATCTCAAAAGGTGCTTCCCTAGAAAACCATCACAGGTATAGGAGGCTCTGTAGGAATTTTTAAAAAATCAAAATCTCTCAAGTAGTGGCAGCTCCTCTCAAGTTAGCTCACAGCTCTTTTAACTCTCCACCCTGAAAACCAGTGTCATATCCACCACCTGCTCTGCACTACTGCTATCCATCTTCTCCATCTCTTCTAGGACCCTGTGAACTCCGTGTTGACCTGAGAGACTTTGAGAACAACTACTATTTTGCCAAGTATGCTTCATTCAGAGTTTTAGGAGAGTCAGAGAAATACAGACTAGTTCTAGGAGACTTCCTTGGTGGAAACGCTGGTAAGTTTGAGGCAGCTCACTGGGAAAGTCTGTTTCCTAGAGCATTTCAGAAGTGTTCAGCTTCTATGCAGAGATGTATCATGCTACATGCTGTTCCTTGTATCAGCTATATTTTGGGTTAACTTTTTAAAACTGTCCATGATACCTCAGATACTGAGTGACCTGTGGGTACAGGGATGGAGGGGAACACCCATCACCCAAAGAAATGTGACTCAGAGCATTACCTACAAGCCCAGCCCTATGGTTAAACAGCAAATGAGCCTGATCATGAGCAGCACCCAATTCAATTGACCTTCCCAACAGCTCTGCAGCAGCCAGGTCAAGTTCTACTTTTGGTTACACTGGCAGAAGACATTTGCCCACAAGGTTTGGCATTTCCAGGCTGGGGTGCTGTTCAACACTTGCAGCATCAGCACTCAATCCTCTTAATACCTGATGTTTTGGTTTTTTAAAAAAGTAAACTAATCTTCTTCAAAATTCAATATCCATCATTCAGGAATGAGTGAAACCAACACCTGAGAGAGCTGGGTGTTTTTTTGCAGTGTACAAAGCCACCTGGGTTTATGTGGCTTTGTACACTGCAACCCTGTCTGGTAATTCAGACCTCAGTGTGTCTGCAGGGAACCTGAGCATTGCAGAAGTGACATCTGTGTACCTGTGAAGAGAATCTGGTCCATTTGATTCACAGGCATGAGTAAATTCTCCATGTGTTCTAGCAGAGCTCAAGATACTTCTTTTGTCGAAGAAGGAGGAGGAAACCTGGCTAAGAGAGAAGCAGGGTTTATACAACCTGCCTTGCACCGGGCAAGGGCCACTGATGCAAGGCAGGACTGCACATCAGTGTCCCGTTTGTGATCCCTACTGCAGTAACTGTGAATGTGTGCTCTCTGCAGGAGACTCCTTATCGTACCACAGGGACATGTCATTTTCAACAACAGATCAGGACAATGACATGAGCTCCTTTAACTGTGCCACAGAATACAAGGGAGCATGGTGGTACAATGACTGCCATTACTCCAACCTGAATGGGATGTACTGGATGGGGGCACATGGGAGCTACGCTGATGGCATCAACTGGAAGACAGGCCAAGAATACCACTACTCCTATAAGCGAACAGAAATGAAGTTCAGGCCAGTTTAAAATGGTGACATGGTGCCTGACAGCTCCAAGAGGTGCCACTCACCAACCAGAAGACACAAAACATAATATTGTTTGGGGACAAAAATGAATCAGGAAGGATATTACAGGTTATGCCTTCTGTCTAGAACAGGATTTTTGAAGCCAGATTTTTGGTGCCTGTTTGAACTCCTTTAAGCACCAGACCTTGGTTCCTACTCTAACCCTACCTCCAGCAGCCCCACTTATGCTAACTGAGCCCAAGCACCTTTTTCTGAAAAGTGTGTTACCTTGATTTAAAGATGAAGTGATGAGTGGAGCCAGTGCACCTCAGTAAAGCTCTCTGATATTATTACCCTAGATGGTAACTACTGGTAATTTCCAGTCTAATCCATGTGTATGAAGACTCCAACATGCATGCAACCTTTCCATTGCACCCAAGAGCCATCCAAAAAGCACTTAATTCCTGACCTGTCCCACTCTCCCTGCAGGCTGTGATGGAGCCATAATGTAGAACAGTATGAAAAAGACTGAGCTTCCAGCACAGGGCTGTCAGCACTGTTTACCAGCTTCCCCCTTCCATCCCCAATTGTTCTAGGACCTCAGCTCCTGGAACCCCAGCAAAGCTGCTCAGCACTTCCCATCAGGACACAGCTGCAGCTGGGCCCAGAGCCAGCTTTAGCCACTCTTCCAGGGCATGTTTCTCACTAGCTGCTGTGGACCAAAAGCTGTATGCAAAAGTCTGTTCAGCAGCACATGTGGTACGCAACTACACCAGTTCCATGTAAAGCCTTGCACATGTGGTCATCATGTACATTGCCAGTACCTTCCATTTCATCTTGTTTCCAGTAGCGTTTGAGGGTGGGCTATCTGCTGGTGAGTGGACACAGTTTCATCCAGTTTAATATTTTACTATTATCAGAACTGGGTCTCTTCCTGTGCTCACTGTCACTGATGTTGGAGACAGGAATGTGACACATCCACACACCGAGTTCATACAGCAACAGCCAGTTTTCATTGATGTATGCCCCCTTTTGTAGGGGCTTCGAATTTCCCTCTCTTACACATGTGATTGGTTAAGGGTATTAACTCCGCCCAGTTCACTGGCCAATGATATAGGCACATTCCTGGTTCAAAGGGATTGGCTGGGGTCCCCTTTGACTCTGAATCCAGCCTTTCATTTTCCTTCCTGGGGACTTGTTTGCTCTTTGTTCTGTAATGAGCTAGGCTGGTCGAGTAAGTGTCTGTCATGGCCAAATTATCTTGTGCAACTCACAACCCAACTGTAGCTGTCACAGCTCCTTCTGCTGGACTCCTCACCACAGCGGATGCAGGAGAACTGACTGCTAACTCTTCACTGCAGAGATAGACAGAGACAATGGAAATAGATTATTTTTCTTCATGTTATGTTCCTAATGGTCCTGGGTTTATTTCACTATATATTGCACAGATATGTAGGAGGGGCTCCAGCCCTTCAAGATGGAATCCAAATCTTAATGGTGAGAAAAGTGAGGAGGTCACTCAGCCCACCACAGCAAGTCAACAGTGTGCTAAGAAAAAACCTCCCCACTTCTTGGTCCTGCCTCAGTTTACTTCTTTTCAGTTAGACAAGAAAGTGTGTCTGAGCAGGGAAGGGCACACCAAATGCCTCATAGTCACTCTTCCCTCTCCAGGAGCTCTGTCTTATTTTTCTTCTACTCCCAATAAAATTCACATGCCCTCACCAGGAGCAGAAGCAAGGTCCCAGAGCATTCAGCTGTATCTCACTCATCAGTTGCTGATCCTGTCATCCAGAAGTAGCTTCTGAGAGGCCCAAGGCACCACCAGAGACTCCTCTGCAGAGATGTATGTGCAAGCGCTGACATACTCAGCTTTAAACTATCAAAATCACCTTTCTCTGCTCACCTCTAGCTTATTCTCTTACTACACAGAAACTGTCAATGTTAAAATTTTGTCTGTGAAGGACTCTGAATGAGACTTTAAACAGACTATTGACTACACAGAAATAAAAGAACTACTAGTAGATAAAATACAGTGCACGATAAAATTACCTATATTACAGCTAGTGAAGAAATAGTATAGATTAAGATCCAATGTAATTTACCACCAAATAGATAATGGAGTACACATCTGTTGGGGGTTGGGTGTTTTTCTATCACTGTGTCAATTTAAAGAATTTTTCCCATTATCATGCCAATTGAGTTGGCTGGGTTACGCCCAGGATCTTTGATGACTCTAGACAAAGGAGTAGGTGGGAGCGGCTCCCGGAGGGGAACTCGTGTTTTTCCGGCGAGGTCGGAGGAGGACGCCCTGTCTGCAGCCACACGGCCAAACGCAGGAGAGCCAGACGGTCTGTGATCACCTGCCCTGCATCTGCCCCGTTCCAGCCTCCTGCCTCTGCGGACACAGCTGATCACCCTGACACAAACGGTGAGTGAGGAGCTGCCCTCTCCAGCCCGCTCCCCCCCTGAGACCGGCGTGGCTGCTGCTGCGCCTCCCGCCTGCGCTCCCGCCGCTTCTCTGCACCTGCCGGGCTTTGTTCTGTCTGCAGCACCGGGACCGAGCGCAGAGAGAGTGTGCCTGCAGCTTGAGAAAGGGCTGGAACCGAGTTATCTGTTCTGTTTTCTTGGTAATTTTAACAACTGCTGTTGTTTCTGCTTGTACGGTTAGATATATTAGTAAAAGAGCTGTTATTCCTACCCCCTTATCTCTGCCTCAAAGTCCTTGATTCAAACAATTATAATACTTGAGGGGGAGTGAAATTCACATTCTTCCTCGCAATTCCCAGAAAAGTAACTATGGAATTTGCATCCAAACTCCAGGGAGAAGTCCCTGTATGTTCCCAGGGGGTATGAAGCAGGCTTCTACCTCTTTGAAAATTTGTGTAGCTTTTATGGTTGTAAAAGTAGTGTCTTTCAGTCAAGAAATTCCAGCCTATATCCCCATATCTGTTCTCATGCCCAGTTGTTTACTGGGAGCTCTACTCCTGGAGCCAGAGAGAAATAACTAACTAGCTTGTGATAACTTACAAGTCAGGGAGCTGGCCTCGGTTATCTCAGCACTTAATGTGGAGGGGAGAATATTCGGAGCTGACACAACAGCTACAGATAAACTGTTCTGTGGTAGCAGGGATGTCCTGCCACACTCTAGTAATGGTAGCATGTGCAGGAAGATTCTGGCCGTACTTCTGTCTGGGTAACATGATGCTTACTGGCTGCTCTGCCCAAAGCACCACTCCTGGCAGGAACAGCCCCTCTGTCACCACCAGCACACTCACTCCTGCCCACAGGCAAGTTCCCATTTTCTGGCTTACAAAACTCACACCTAGCTTTTGGTATCTCTGAACCTTACTCAGAGAGGGATCTACCATTCTCCTGCAAAACATAACAGCCAAGTTGGACTGAATCTTGCATGTATGGCCCATCTTACTCCCAAAACAGCACAGGAAGCATTACTTTCAGAGTAAATTCAAAGCAATGGACACTTACCAGAAGTGCATGAACTGCTCAGGTTAAGAAAAGTCAATGGCCAAAGTTTAATTTCTGGGGGGCAGAGCCCCTCACCAGCACTCACTGACATCCTCCTCAGGCTGCCCACTCCTGCCTACAGCATGGTGCTGCAAGTCCTGGCAGCAACCTGCCACCAAGTGCCACTGGATGATTTGCTGCACCCTGGAGCACTGACCACAGCATTTGCTGAGGCTGCAGGGTCCAGAGCCACAGTCCACCACCTCTGCACGGTATTGGTCCAGAGAGCAGGGGTGGCCAATAGAGTTGGTCTCATGCTGGACAGGCTCTGTGCAGCCTAACCCCTGGTTTCTGCAGCAGTTTGCCCTGCTGAGCAGTGCAGCTACATTGCTCCTCAGTGAAGTGCCACGTCATTGTTACAGTGCCTCCAAACCTGATGACCTCCTGAAGAATCTTATCAGCAGGCTGGTGGTAATGCCACTTTGTGCAGTTTTTGACAAGCCTGCACATAGACTGATGGTGACCACTTGGTCACCTGGCTGGCACAAACCAGCATGTATGTGTCTCCCACAAAGGAACCTCAGTGCTGTGCCACTCCCAGCTCCCTGTACACCATAGGAACATGGTTTCTCTGTCCCTCTAGCACCGTCATGCTGAGCTCTGGCTCAAGGCAGCAGCTAGCACAGCCCCAGAAATGCTCACCCAAGCACTTTACAGGGATAGGAGCGGCAAAAGACAAGGCAAAAAACCTTTCTTCTGATGTCCACCATGCCAAACCAAAGACTATGGCACAGTTCTCTCAGTGAGACATTGCAGCCTTTCACATCACAATCTCACTGAAAGAAAGTTGATCAATAGTTAAGTAAGTAGTTAACTATTAAAAATCAGCAAATACTAACCACAAGCCTAAGAAGTAGGAAGTCGGAAGCACCTTAGCCTAGCTAAGATAAGAGAAGCAGAATACATATTGCAAAGAGGAATAAAACCTATTGTCATCAAAAATGCTGAACCATCTAGCGAAGGACTGCACATGCTTCAGAAAGAAAGGTGGAAAGTGCAAAGTGAGGAATATTGCCTGCCTTCATCAGAACAACCCCAGAGGAAGACTCAGAGCCTTCCTCAGTGCAACCACCAGAGTACACTCCACTTGCACATCACATATGTTAATGATATTGTAATAGATGAGTATTGTAATGGTTGGCTGTCACAATTAAAGGACGAATATTGTATGTTAAAATAAGTTTTGTGGATGTATAGTTATTGTAATATATCTTCCCCTAGTCCTCTTCCCCTCCCCCTTATATTGTTGCCATGAGATAGCTGGGGTAGTCAGGGCATTTGGGAAGGGCCAGCTTGGTACTACACCTGACCTCCAATCAAGATGTAAGAAAGTAGTCTCCACAACAAAAGAGTTAACCAACAAGATTTTTGGAGGGCCTAGGAACATAAAGTCAAAGCATCCATTTTGTAGGGGAGCACAGGGTAGTTTAGTCTTGCACTTCCAGCACTGATTTTTTTTCTCCTTATTCAGTCTTTTGTTGCATTTTTGTTAAGCTTTAATAAACCTTTGAAATTCTAAAAGTGAGAGTAGTTTCTCGCAATATTAATGACTTCCGAGAAGTAATTTCTATAACCACTCCTATCCCAAGGAATGTAATGAATATGCATAAAATTTAGTCATATATTGTGCTGTGTAAAAGTGCTGGGTGTACGTGTTAGGAGTGATGCCCCAAGTACTCAGCACTGAATAAAGCCACCCTCACTGAGTCAGTCTATGAGGTGACCCTTAGCTCAGCGTTGGAGCAGATCAAAACAAGGGACCTGTGCCACAGTGTTCTCCTGGGCTACACCAATTCTGCAACCCTGAAGAAATCCAGATGTTGCTTGTAGGCTTCAGCTCCTGCCTCCTCCTGGGTTGGCACAGGCTCTTGTGAACCAGACCCGAAGACCAATCCCTGAGAAAATTAATTCAACAGTAGAATCTTTCAGCTGGCCCAGATCCTTGGTCCTGCTTTTTATGCAACGGCACGAACCTTTGGCCTGAGAGGGAACCACAATAAACACCTGATCGAGGAGGGGGTGCCCTCTTCTCCTAGCTCTGACCTAAACAGACACAGGATGGAGTGGCCAGGTAGCCTCTGCCAGAGATACAAATTACAGAGCTAGCTTCCCCCATCTGTTGCCCTTTTAGCCTCTGCGGTACACACTGGCGCTGCCACCCGCACCCGCACCAGGCTCGGGAGGCAACAACCTGGCCTGGTCCATCCCGACACTGCCGCCATTACGGACGTTCGGCGGACGTGGCGCTCGCCTGGTCACGTGAGGGGACGGTGGCTCACCACGTGATCCCGAGCGATGGGTCACGTGACCGGCGCCCGCCGGACACCGCTCGCTGTGTGGTGCAGGTGAAGTGGCTGCTATGGGGCCGCTTCTGCTCCTCCTACCGCTCCTGCCACTGCTGCTGCCGCCGCCGCCTCCTGCCTGCGCCGCTCCCGGTGGGTGTTTCGGGCCAGATCTTTCCGCCTGTCCCTCCTGCTTCTCGGGCCAGGCCCCTCTGCCTGACCTCCTTCCGCGACCAGAGCCCCGGCCCTCCTCTATGGACAGGGCCCTCAGCTAGCTTTTCCAGGCCCCAGGAAGGACCCCAAGCTAGCCTCGCTGGGCCGGAGCCCTCAGCCAGCCTGGGGAGCGCCGGGAGGGCGCTCCGAGCTCCCCGAGCCCCGGTTCCCAGACTGGGTTGTACCGTACTGGGTGACAACGCCTGTTTGTGGGTTTCTCCTGTACTGATGATGATGCCCCTCCAGCTGCCCGGGTTGTGCGGCCCGGCCTGGAGGAGCGACTCTTCCCGCAGGTGCGGGACCACTTCAGCTTTGAAACCTGCGGCAATGAGACCTTCCCACAGCGGTACCTGGTGTCGGGTAGGTACCGTGGGTGCTGTGGCTTTGGGCTGGATTCCTTTATGCTTAAGCTTTAACTGCCTCTGTTCTGAGGTAGAGCGGGAATTAGTGCACTGGGGAACCAAGAATCAATGTTAGCAAAGGGCCAACCCTATACAAGCCTAGCATTGTCTATATCATTCTCTCCTTTTCCTTTTCGTCTACTCTTTACCAAGGCATGTACTATTTAAATTGAAGGAGAGTAGGCTTAGGTTGCAAATTAGGAAGGAATTATTCCCTGTGCAGGTGGGAAGGCCCTGGCATGGGGTACCCAGAAAAACTGTAGTTGCCCCATCCCTGGAAGTCCAAGGCCAGGTTGGACAGGGTTTGGAGAAACCTGGGGTACTGGAATGTGTCCCTGCTCAAGCCAGAGGGGTGGAACTGAATGAGCTATAAGGTCCTTTCCAGCATAAACCAGTCTGGAATTCACTCCTTGCCTTCTGTTCTGGCTGTGTGGTGCAGAGGGGATTGTGGAGACTGGCCTCCCTGGAGCAAGAGTAGACTAGAAGCAATAGCTGTGTTAGACTTGCACCGGAGCTGGCTTTGTGTGTGTCTTCAGTTGACACCAGCATCTCTTAAAAGTGCATCTAATTCAGTGCTCTGAACGCATCAGGAAAAACAGATAGAGACTGAAATGTTGCACTCTGCGCCAGTCATTTTTAGGAGTGAAGGTAAATCCTCTTGGGTCAGTGTTTTTCATTATTTAAAATTGTGCAACTGTAGATAGCTTAATCCATGCCAAACAATGAGCGCTGTGAGCAAGGAGCCAACTGCATCTTCCTTTTATGTCACTGACAGTAACAGTGAGAAGGCCCTTTTAAACAGCACATGACTAAAAGACAGCAATTTCTATAACCAATGTCACATGTTTTTCAACCCTGCCTATTCAGAGGAATTGGGGAACAATTTTCAGGGAGAGAGCAAAGGTGGACATGGGAGTAGCAACAGACGTGAGCACTGTCTAACTTGGTGCCCACCTGTTGCTGCCTCCCAGATGCATTGGGGTCTTCAGATGCTGCAGCTCACCTTCACATTGCCTGTTGTTCTGCAGCTTGTTCAGCACCTTTGCCAAGTTTCTCCAGATATGAATTCAGGATTAAGGAAACCAGGATTGATCTCATGGACCAGTTCAGCCCAAAGATATGGACGTAGCGGTAAATTTTGAGAGCGTATCCAAGGTTGTGTTTCATTAGTTAAGTGGCCCATTTTGAACAGAATGTTTGAATTACATGGTTTAAAGCATTGTGCAACTTCTATTTGATTTCTGTTAAAGTGTTATGTTTTATCTGTGAGTCCTGGGCAGAGCTGAATAATACTTGTGAGGAGCAAAATATTAACATTGCAGTTCTGCTGGTTTATAGAGAGTTTCTTACTCAAAATTCCTGTAATTCCATTTCCCTCTACTGCTTTTTTGTGCAGTATGAGACTTCAGTTTATCAGTAAGAAAATGAAGACTAATTTCACAACAGGGAATCTGATACTTTTGAGTTTAGCTGGCAGTTCCCCAGGATTTCAATCTAAAAATAGATACCTTTCTAATGAGTCATCTGGTTTGATTTTGGCTCCTGTGATGGTTGTTTACTCCAGGCGCCATGAAGCATATCAGAAGAGCCATAGGAAAGAGAACACTGAGCACTCCAGTTACCTACACAATACCCCAAGCAAATGCAGCATAGAGAGTCAGTTGACCTCTTTGTTAATGAAGAGGAGCAGTTTCACTAATGAGAGGCTTCAAATCCCATTCCAAACCAAGTCTGGCTTTGGCAATTCTGTGCTGAGAATGCCAAGAATTAAACATGGGCCTCTCTCTGATCCTGGGAACAGCCTCATGTGACAACAACATCCATGGGGCAACTGCTGTGCAGGGTCTCTTTGGATGATGTGTTGAAGTCAACACTTAACTGGTGGTCTGAAGTTTATCATTGAAGAAAACTATTTATTATCCCTCTTAATTCTTGTGCAATTTATGACTAAGCTAAAATCAAATGTTTGTTAAAGTCAGCAAGCATTAGAGCAGCTGTTTGTTACATAATCCAGTGTTGGCATTACGGCTCAGCTTGTCCTGCCAGACTCAATTTGCCTTCAGTTATAAAGTGATCTGAAGATGAAGCACATCATCATCATCATCCTATAGATATATGCACATACATATGCATGTGTGTTACATATGTAGCAGATACCAGCATATCCTGGGCTCTGCCCCACAGTGTGGGCAGCAGGTATTTCAGGGGATTCTGTCCTTATACTCTGCTCAGATGAGACCCCGCCAGGAGAACTGCCTCCAGACCTAGGGACATCAACACAAAAAGGGCGTGGGGCGGCTGGAGGAGTCCAGAGGAAGCCCCAGAGATGATCTGAGAGCTGATACAGCAGAGCGCTTCACCCTCCCCAGGAGCTTATCTGTTGTTTTTTAGCCAATCAGATAACTCAAACAGGACAAGCTGTGTTGTGAGTTTTTTTGGGCCATGGGGTTAACACTGGTCTGGTGTTTCCCGTCTGCCAATAGATATTTTATTGTTAAAGTGAGATCGACAAGATAAGATGGATTTTGACTGACTGATAGCTGTTCACTTTACAACTATAAAAGCCACCACAAACTTTCACAAAGCAGAAATCTGCTAAAATATATATATATTTCTGGAAATGTGTGGAGTTTCTCCCATGAGCAGGGATATCTACTTCACAGTTTCTCCCCAGGAGCTGAGTGGAGGAATCTGTGTACGATATCGCCATTTTGATGGTAAATTACATTTGTCTCCTAATCAGTACTATTTCTTTTGCTAGTGTTAATGTAGATACTGACGGTGGTCTTCATGATGTGCTTGCATTAAGCTGTGAAGCCGTTTATTGATACACAAAGCAAAGTTTATATACTTTTTCAGCTATTGCCAAAAATAGTGCACCAATAATAGTCGCGTAACCAAGCTATATTGCTTACTCAAACTAAGTAACATTGCTTAATCTATGCCTCGCTTTAAGCTAACTAGGTACATGTAGTACTTTGCGATTTTGTGATTCCCCACAAAACTGCATGCTAAGCACCTTGCACCAAGCACTTTATCTTGTACGTTCCTTCTTTAAAATCTCGCTTCCTCTTGCCAAGGCTTGTGGCCTACTATGGCTAACACATCCATGTTTGTCGTGTCAAACTGAGTAGTTCTCGAGTTCTGCTCTCTAGTTCTATTCCCACAAGATGGGAAACAGTGCACTGTTTTATGGTTTACTGTTATTGACTAGTAGTTCTTTCATTTTATAGTGTGTAATGAGTAGTTCTGATTAAGATCTTTTGTCTGTTACCTCTTGTCTAAGAAATAATTCATTTTTATAAGTGGATCTGATTTGTTGCCATTAGAACTGTGAGCCAGAGTGATTCTTAAATTTAAGATGTTGCCAAAATTTGAGGCTAAGGCATGGCTTGTCTGAAGCTTTCCCTTATCTCGTGATAGCTGAAACTCCTCTGCTCTGGAGACAGGCTGGGAGAGTGGGTTTGTTCAGCCTGGAGAAGAGAATGCTCTGGGCAGACCTTATTGTGGCCTTTCAGTATTTAAAGAAGGTTTGTGAAAAAAAGGGGGAATGACTTTTTACCAAATCCAGCAATGATAGGACAAGGGCAATGGTTTGAAGTTGACAGTGAGTTTGGATTGGGCATAAGGAAGAAATTCTTCCCTGTGAGGATGGAGAAGACCTGGCACAGGCTGTCCAGACAAGCTGTGGCTGCCTCATCCCTGGAAGTGTTCAAGGCCAGATTGCATGGGACTTGGAGCAACCTGGTCTAGTTGGAGGTGTCTCTGCCTGTGACTGGGGGCTTGGACTGGATGGTCTTTGAAGATCCCCTCCCAATTCAAACCATCCTATGATACGGGATTTACAACTTTATATATCCCAGCAGGAGCATCAGAAAGATGCAGGCAATTCCCTAATGTCAGTTTTGTGTGAAAATTGAGCTGTGCAAGTATTTTGGAGTGAGTTGGGCTAAAAAGGGTATATAAATGTGAAATCGCTCTTCTGGGGGCAGCTGTCTGCAAAGGACTTGTAGAGCTTAAGATTTTAGGTATTTTTCAGACAAAAGTGAAATATTCAGACCATGTACTGATCTCATGGAAGCTCTTATTTCCCCCCACCCAAATGAGAGATTTCTGGAGCCTGGACTTTATAACACCTTTGTGTCTCGGGAATCAGCTTGTTCACAGAGTTCTTCCTTGTTAAGTTCCTGCCCAAAGCCACCAAAAGTCGACTCATTTCATGCACATATTTTTTATTGTTTTTTGGGGATCTCACGTGTTTTTTGGTGGGTTTTCATTTTTAATTTCTTTCTTTCAACTGCCTCAGCAAAGTTCTGGAAGAAAGGATTTGGACCTATATTTTTCTATACCGGCAATGAAGGTGACATCTGGACTTTTGCTCAGAACTCTGACTTCATATTTGAATTAGAGGAACAACAAGCACTTGTCATTTTTGCTGAACATGTGAGTTTTTTAGTCATTATGCATTCTTTATAGCCCTGTTCTGTTCAGTGTTACCAAATTAGCTTTCTGCAGGTCTGGAATAGTGGTACCATTTCTTGCCATGGAGCTGAGTCAGCCCCACTGTAAACTTTCTCCCCATGACAGCTGATCTTCTTTACTCTACCTCCCAGCACTCCAGGACTGGTGTTTCAGTACAGCCTATGCCACAAATGGTTGGCTTTTGTAAGTAATTTCTACAAGCCTTAAATTCCATATTAGAGTAGAGAGATACTTTGGATAATATTTAATCTCTCTACCCTGCAACATTCCAAGCCAACCTTTCCCACACTACTCTATTAAATCTGTTATCTATCATCTTAGGCATGTTCTGTTTTGTTTGGGGACCTCAGGAGAGTTACCCATGCTGAGAACCCACTTTAGCACCCACTGAGGCAGCTGTCATGTAGTGGCCATCCACCCTATGATCTGTCCTGAAGGTGTCTGTTGTCTTGGTTTGAAAGACAGGTGTCTTCTAAGAAAGGCAGGGGCCTTTTTTTGGAGTATGTAAACCCCTCCCTCCAAATTATTATAATTTTGAAATTAAGGGGCTCTCAAGCAAAGATACGGGAATAGGAATAACAGTTCTTTACTAGGAAAAATTAAAATAGAAATACAGTATTACAAAGAACAAACCCAAAACACTAACAGAGTCCGAATGCAATCTGATACTCTGTCAGTCATGGTGTTGGTAGCAGTCCCATTAAATGGTGGCTGCAGTCCTCCTGCAGTGACAGATGTGGTTCAGCTGAAGCAATGGTCCTGTAGAAGGGTGCAGTTTTCCTCTGAAGGTCCAGGGATGATCCATTTTCTTCTGGAATCCAGTGGGGGGGAAAAGGCTGCTTTGGTGTTCCAAATCTCAGTTTTTATCTAGGTAGGAAAGGCTTGGCTCCTCCCCTGGCTGGAGCATCTCCCAGTGGGATGATGTAATTTTATCAGCCATGCACTGGGACTCAATGGCCATTAACAGGAGATATCTCCTGGAGGAAGGATGGGTTGTGGAAAAGATAAAGATGATTGCCCCAGATGGTTTAACAGATGACCCATTAGCAGACCATATCTCTCATGGAGTTAAGGATCACTGCCCCACCTGGTTTTAAGAGATGGTGATAGAATTCATACTTTTGGTCACATCCTGCATTGCAACCTAAGACATCTATTTATTGGGTGCAGGAGATAAGACACTTCCTCAGTTATGGACAAATTAGAGGACACCTCACTCTGTTATCTCTTCGTATTAGTGCTCCCTTAGCCCAGCTCTATGGTGAAAGCAGAGAAGATACAGACCACCATTGCCACAGTGTATCTCTTTCATTTCAGAGGTACTATGGGAAGTCTCTTCCCTTTGGGCTTGAGTCAACACAGCTGAAGAAGACTGCTCTGCTCACGATTGAACAAGCCCTTGCTGACTATGCAGTGCTCATTACTGAGCTTAAGCAGCAGTTTGGTGCTGCAGACTGCCCTGTCATCGCTTTCGGAGGCAGGTAAGGGCTGTGTGGGCTCCTTCCCTTCTCTGCATCCTTTCCCAGCCAAAGTTACACTGCCATAGATCTCTTTTGCTCTCAGGGAAGTCTCAATGCAGAGCTTTAAGCTATCCTTTAGAGAGCAGATGCCTGTGCCATGAGCTCATGACCAGATCCCACTCTTTCCCATCAGGAATTAGTCTCCGTTTGTGGTTGCTTTGGATAAGCATCCCTGACTGGATGTTTCTAAGCTTCAATATCTGAATCATCCATAACTGCAGAAAAAAAAAAACAATAGCTTGGAAAAGGTCATGAGAAAATATCAGGCTTGCCAGTGATGGGCAATGGGATGGTATGCCAAAACCTGAGGAAACAAGCACTAATGGGGTCCTTCAGTCTGCTTCACGAAGTGTTTGCTACAGTGAACCTCACTTGTAATGTTTCAGCACTAATACATGCAGCATGAGGAGCAGGCAAGAGGAGCTCAAAGCTTTGGTCCAAGCCCAGAGATTTGGCACCATAGCAAAAGAATAAGTCTGATAGGATAAGTCATGTAACTGGAGTGCTCTGTTGTATGGTTACCAGGCCCTTCAGGAGGGATAGGGCAGAAGAGATGAGAAGATGGCATTGTATGTAGTGGAAAGGATAGAATGTCTGGAGCTCACAATTGGCAATGGCACAGTTGAAAGCCTCTGGGTAGGAATCTAGGGATAAATAAATAATGCATATTTCACTGTGGGAGTAATCTTTGGATGTCCCAGACAGGACGATGACACCAACAAATTTTTCTTTTGAGGATCTAAGGATGCTTTCCAGTCAACTTCCTGTGTCCTTTTTTGGGGAACTTCAGCTTGCCAGAAATCAACTGGGAGAATCACACAGGTGGTACAATCTAAGCCAGAAGATTCCCTGAAAAACCCAGATGACAACTTTATGGCACAGTTCTTAAAGGAGCAGAATCTGAAAGATACCCTTCTTGATCTACTAGTTGTCAACAGAGAGGATTTTGTGAGCTAAGTGGAGATTGGTGGCTGTTTTGGCCACTGCAACCATGAAGCCATCATGTTTAAAAACGCTGTTGACAGGAGGAAAAGTGCCAGCAAATCCTCAACTCTGGCCATGAGGAGAGACTTCAGCAGACTTCATGTTGCTCAGGGAATTATTGAGTAAAGTCACCTGGGAAAATGTTTTTGTAGGTGATGGAGTCCATCAGTGTTGGTTACATTTTAGATATACTCTTTTAAGGGCACAGGAATAGCAATTACCAAATGTCAAAAGTCAGGCAGATGAGGCAGAAGGCCAGCTTGGCTGAACAGGGATCTTCTCTTGGAAATAAGGTGAAAAAGGAGATTGTATGCCCAGTGGAAGCAAGGTCAGGTGACATGAGAGGAATACTGAGGTACTGCTCCCCTCTATAGGGAGAAAATTCATTTGATTAAAACTTAATTGGAATTGAAGCTGCCAAACTGTGTAGAACGATAAAAGAGTTTTTTGAATACATTAATGGCAAAAGGCAACATAGAAATAACATTGCATTGGCCTGTTCCAGGATAAGGATGGTTACCTCACAAACAGGGACAGAAATAAGGCAGAGGTGTTTATTGCACTCTTTGCCTCTGTCCTCACCACAGTTGAGAGACCAAAGGGGTCCCAGTGCCTTGAGCTGGAGGACCATGGATGCAAACTCCCTGTTGACCCTGAACACATGCAGGATCTGCTGCTCCATTTGGATCCCTACAAATATATGGGGCCTGTTGGGATTCATTTGAGAATCTGCAAAGAGCTGTTGATGTCATTGCAAAATGTGTCTTGATGATTTTTGGCTAGTCTTGGGAATCTGCAGAGATCTCAGCTGACTGGAAGCTGCCAAACATTGTCCCAGTTTTCAAGAATGGTAGGAAAGAGGACCCTGCAAACTACAGGCCTGTAAGTTTCACTTCAGTGCCGTTAAAATCTGGGAAGATCATGGCAACTTTTATTCTGGGAGATATTGAAAAACCATCTGGAGAGCAATGCAGTCAAAGCCAGCTTCCAGAGGGCAAAGTCCTTCATGTGGAACCTGATTTCTATGATGAGGTAACCCACCTGGTTGATCTAGGAGAGCCAGTAAATGTCATTATTTTGGACTTCAGCAAACCTTCTGATGCTATCTCTCCCAAAGATTTTTCTGGGCAAAATATCCAGCATATGATAGGTGAGCAAATGGCTTGTGGTGAGCACAAAGAGTTACAGTGTTTGGGGTAATGCCAGGTTGTTGTCCAGTCACTAGTGGGGTTCTGCAGGGCTCCATCCTTTGCCCTTAGCTCTTCTACAGCTTTGTTAGCGGTCTGGATGAAGGAATACTAAGTCAGTTTGCCAACAATACTAAACTGGGAAGAGCTATTGACTCCCTTGAAGGCAGAGAGACCTCAATAAATCAGAGAGATGGACAATCCACCAACCCTATGAAGTTTTCCAATGGCAAGTGCTGGGTTCTTCATCTAGGATGGGGCAGTCTGGCTGTGTGTATGGAGTGGGGAATGAGAGGCTGGAGAGCAGCTGTGGGAAGGGACCTGGGGGTCCAATAGCATATTGGATGTTAGTCAATAGTGCCCTGGCAGCCAGGAGAGCCAACCATATCCTAGTGGGCATCAGGCCCAGCATCGCTGGCTGGGTCAGAGTGGCGATTATCCCGCTGTGCTCTGCACTGGGTGGCCTTACCCTGTTTTGGGCACCACAATGTAAAAAAAACATTAAGCGATTGGAGAGTATCCAAAGGAGGACCATGAAGATGGGGAAGGGTCTGAAGAGGAGACCTTGTGAGGAGTGACTAAGATTACTTGGTTTGTTCAGCCTGGAGGAGACTGAGGGAAGACCTCACTGCCTTCTGTGAGCACTGTGGAGCTGTGCTGTGGAGCTGTGAAGCACTGATCTCTTCACTCACAACCAGTGACAGGACTCAAGGAAACAGCATGGGTCCATGTCAAGGGAGGTTTAGATTGGATATCAAGAAAATGTTTTTCACCCAGAGAGTGGTTGAGCACTGGAACAGGCTTCCCAGGGAAGTGGTCATACACCAAGGCTGTTTGAGTTCAAGTGTTTGGATGACATTCTAGGCACAGGCACTGTGAGTTAAACTCAGGGATCATGGTGGGTCTCTTTCAGCTCAGCATATTCTATGATTCTGTGAAAATGAGAAATTCCTCCTGCAGGATCAGAACATTTTACATTGGAAATACAGAAAACTAATAATTGGTAAAATATTTCAAGGGGCCATACAGCTTTTATTAAACACCACCTCTTTAACAGCAACCAGCCATTTTCATTTGTAGGCCTTTTCATAATTCTGCTCTGCTGCTCTTTGGTTCTGTGCAGCAGTCTTTTCTCAGAGTGCTCACAGTGCAGGAGGGTGGATGTGATGTCCTTGTTTCTTGATGGATCCCCTCTTGTAGTAGAGTGCTGCTTCCCTCCATAAGTCTTCCAGAAGTACAGGGCTTTGAATTGCAGTGAGCTAAAAAGCATTGACATAATAGTTATCATTAAGTTTCAGCTGGCTGTGGTGTGGTGACTCAACTGTTGATCTTGTGGGGGTTTATACTGTGACTAGCAGGACAGTAGCTAGGGTAGGAAGACCCAGAAGCTGTACTGGGATAGGAAGATGGGAGAGGAATACTGCAAAACATCCTAGCTGGTTGCACATTAGACTTCAGCTCGCTGCATGTAATTGAGGGGTCAGTCTGCAGCAGCCCTGAGCACACTAAACTCAAATGAAGAACGCTAAAATATAGCAGTGCTGGAGAAGCCAAGTATTTCCCCAGGAAAGTAAAAACAGACTGCTTCTGGTGCTTATAACTGTGCCAAATCATCTGAAATTACTTGGAGCAGGTTTCAAATAATGCCTGTCTTCAGGACCAGGGCTAGAGAAATGAAAATTGCTTTACATGGGAGTATTGTGGAAATGGTATTTACTGAACCACTTGAGGTGGTGGGGGAGGGAGATTGACTGCTTTTAAGCTTGGAGTTAGACCAGGTTTGATCTGTGTTTTAGGGATGTCATTTGCCATCCCAATGACCTCAGAGGAACTCTGCAGCCATCAGCAAATGAATTACTTCTGTCATATTGGGTCTTATGTAGCAGCCCTTGATTCATGTATAGATTGTGGCCCTGGCACTGAAACTACCAAGGTAGACTTTTCTTGTGGAATTACTTAACTTTTAGTTAACTTCATCTGTGCTGATAAACTATGCAGCTGTTATTTGGGGTGCCCAGGGAGGATAGTCTCCACTTTCCAGGAGTCAAAGAGGGCTGCCTATTCTGCCATGTTCAGGGGCACCCTTTGCCAGAAGTCTGGAAAAGTTCTGACTAGTTTTATACTTTTTGTCATTCTGTATGCAAAATGTACAGTGAGTGCTTCACTCAAACCCTGCTTTGCTCTGCTATGAAGCTGTTGGGACATGCTTAGGATGGTGCAAAGTGAAATATTGAGGCAGGATTTGCATTTGTCTACAGAAGAAGACTGAGCTGCTGTGTTCCCAGCAGAGCTGATGTGAGCATTTGGGGAAAGACCAGTAAGTGTACTGTATGCTGCTCATTGGCCATAACTGGATCAACATGAGGATGAGGCACAAAGCATCACACATATCCATGAACATCATGCATATCATGGAGCATGCATGAAAATGAAGCATCACAGATATCCATGTGCTTTTTACATTGGGTTAGGTGAGCCTGTAAATGTTGGCCTGAACTTCTGAGTTATTACAGTATAAGTTGTCTGTTAAAGGAAATAACTTGTTTCTTCTTGGTAGCTATGGAGGAATGCTGAGCGCTTACCTGAGGATGAAATACCCAAATGTTGTGACTGGAGCATTAGCTGCCAGTGCTCCTCTGCTGTCTGTGGCTGGGCTTGGAGACCCCACCCAGTTCTTCAGAGATGTCAGCAGTAAGTAACATTTCTTTTCAGGAGCAATATTTTCTTCCTTTAAGAATGCCATTTCTTTTTTCTTTTCCAGGTGTTTAATAGATACCTGTCTTCACAGCATCACTGCTAAGTAGGGAGTGAAATTAAATGGCAACCTGAAAGGGAAAGCAGTAGCTGCAGGATGGCTGAGCACTGCCATATGAGGCAGCTCAGGGTTCAAAGGTACTGCTCCAAGCAGCACAACTCTGTACCAGTACCTTTAATACCACTAAGCATTGACTTTCCCATTTCTAGTGGTTTGACTGTATTACAGCTTGAAATTTTTTCCTTGTGCCTGGCTGAACCCCTTTTGGATAATTTATTTTTCATATCCTCTCCCAAAATGCTGTATTAGTACCAATGATTCCCAGCTTTGGTGATGAGTCTGTGTGATGCTGTGTGTCAGGAACTGTGTGCCTCCAATTGCTGTTGGTCATGGAATTGCCAGAGGAGCCCAGTCCAAGGTTCTTGCAGTTCAGTGAAGAACTTGAAAATGTTCATTTTGTAACTGAAAATGTACAAGGTGTTCTGGGATCACTTAAACTAAAATTTAAATGTGGGTTTTGCAATTTAAGGCTGTGAAAAGTGGGTGTTAGAACTGACTTACATTTATCTTATACAGACGTACTACCGGTTGTACTGAGATCTTGTGATGTTGTCTGTTCTGCCTCTTTTTTGACATGAATTTCTAGATCTGGGTGACACGGGTGGCTTTATATGAACTACTGGTCTGTGCCTGGTGCAGAAGCCAATGAGCACACAGAGCTGAGACCTTTCATGCTTTTGTGCCCAGAATTATTGCTAGGCTATAGTTCATTAAGCTTGCACTTCTCTTTAGGAAGTTTGCAGGCTTTTATACAAGTTACAACAAAGAAGTTACACAGAAATTGTTCACTGGTCAACTTACTCAGTGCTTTTCTGCACATGCTCCAGTCAGTGCTCAGCTCAGCTCATACTAGGGTAGTCTCACATTAGCACATGAGATGTCTCGGGGTGATCTTTACCTTGCTGCTTAGTCTTAGGTTGGCTTATGTGGCTTTGGGCCACCTTAGCATTCTTCTCCCCCGTCCCTCTGATCTGCAGGTGATTCATCTTTGTTGACATATTCTTGTCATTCTTGTGTTACTTTGCTGTTATTCTCCACTTCAAGGACTACACCTGTGTATGTAACTTCTGGTCTCTTTGTTCTTATTTATATACATGAATGACTTGTTTCTGTGCAGAGACTTATACAACAGATAGCTTTACCAGGAAATATAAAGAGACTGTTATATAAAAATAAGGACATTTGAAACTCCTGAGTGCTTAAAAGAATAATAGACATCTTGTCTTAGAGTTACATATTTTCAAACAAAAAATGTAATACTATTTTGTGTGGAGAAATTCACAGTGCCAGAGGTTTCTGTCCAAAAAGGAGACAGAGGAGTCCTATAATTTTATTCAAATAAAGGGAGAGGCCAAGGGGCATTTCCCATAGGGTCTTTTAAATGGTTGGAGGGCACAGCCCCCCTCCTAATTTCCCAAATGCATCACCCACTTCTTTTCCCCATTGGCTGAGGTACTTGGAAGGTACAGACTTTCCAAATTACCTACTCTATATCCCCCTCTGCTGTGCACCCCTCTTTTTTTTTTTTTTTTTTTTTTTTTTTCCTTTTATATAGCAAAACACTATTCAGAATTCTCTTAAGCCTTTATTCTTTTTCTCTAAGTTCAGGAATTTAACATGGCCTTGGCTGAGCAGCAGTCCATGTCAATTGGTAGCATTCTTTAGAGCTGATAGTTTCTTCTGTTACTTCCCTATTTATAAGTCCCTGGCCCTATCTATAAGCAGATTCACAGTCTGTTTGTAAAGACATATTCATCTTATTCCTTTCAATTTAGTCAGCTAACAGGCCCTGCAGTGGGAATTCTTCCCTGGTTAAAGCTAACTTCCTTTCAGCATCCCTGTCTTGCTTCAGCTGTGAATAGACTGTGAGTTTACACACACACAAATTTACATTTTTAACATTTTACATTTTTACATAATTTACATTACACACTCTCAAATTTAAGACTTTAACCTTTTCACATGAAAAAGATTTCCAAGTAATTTATAAATCTATTTTCTCTGCAGTAGTAAGCCAAGCTCTGGGCTGACCTCTTAAGCATGCACTATGTGATTTCAAAGTACTTCCTTCCATCTTCAGTGTGGAGGTCGCTCCGATTTGCAATTTATGCATCTGAAATCTGAATTGTTCTTGCTGAGAACACCCATGAAAGCTGTTATTCCTAATGAAGGCACATGGAATGGCTGCAATTTCTCCTACCTCTGCTAAGCTGAACTGTTTCTGGTCTGTAAAGGTTTGGGGATGAGCTTAAAAAGGTCCTCATACCAAGTAGTGCTTGGCAGCAGCCCAGCAGTGCCTAGAGGAGAGCTCAGCCATCACAGGACCCAGAGCAGACCTACTCCTCTGTCATTGACCTCACACTCCAGTTAGTAAGTGAAGATTAATAAGCACATTGAGAAGGATATTTGGAACTCCTAAAGGGATGTCCAGGTGAAATGTGGAAAAACTCCACAGTGATTTCTTTAAACATAATTATCAGACTAAGGCAGAATTAGGAGAAAAGAAAGGTCCCAATTCTAATTTTTAGTTGAGGTGGGTCTTTACAAGAAATATGCCTAGCTAGTGATTTTTGGTTACTTACCTTGCTCTAGCAGGGTAAAGAGACCTCAGAAGAGCCCTAATAATTCATGTTACAAAACACTGGTTCCCAGCAGATCTAATCTATTTTAGAACTTGAGAAAGGAGAAAGAGCTTGGATTCCTAGGGCCTTCAATCACAGAAACAACTTGATCCACCATAAGCTCCTCAAACCTAACTTAAAGTGCTTTTTTAGCATCAGTAATGGTTTTCTCAAGAAAAAAGGACACGGTCATTTGGCAGGCCATTAGCAGGCTTAAGAAGAAAAGAAAATCTTGGTCTTGTATTCCTAATGCATAACTGACTTCTCCCATGGCTCCTTCTCACAGACAAAGTACAGATTCAAGGACTCTGCTCTGTGTTTAAAAACAACTAAACCCTTATGACCCTTGCGGCCTGCCCCCTCTCTTAGGCATGCTTCATACTCTCCTGTTGCTTCGTGTTCAGCTTGATGCTCCATGAAGGGCAGTAGTCTGTTGATGGCTCTCCAGCCAGACCTGGTGACACAGCTGCTGCTTGGCCTGAGCTGTGCAGTGTTGGCTTCTGCAGAGACATGCTGACATGCTTGTCTGAAAGACAAGGCAGAAGCACTGGTGTCAGTG